>NW_023270739.1:12895081-13032418 GCF_011800145.1 Mirounga leonina
AGAATGAAAGAGAGGGAGAGACAGAGGGACAGAGAGAGACAGAGAGGTATTAATCTTAGGAGAACCCTATGGTTTCCATTCTAGTAGCTTTTATTGAATAACGCCGTCCCTTACAGTTCTGTAGTAGAAATCTGCTCTCTCGGTTCTACACCTCTTCTTTTGGGGACCTACCCATCCCAATGCAGGGTGGCTCCAGTGGGGCATCTTCTGGCTGTAACTACCTTCTACCCTGTAGGAATGAGCTCTTCACCCACCCTAACGAGTTGGATTTCTTTTTCTCCTGGACCCAACGACCGGTCCTGGGTTCACTCCAAAACCTGAGCAGGGCCAACCAGTGCCACTTGGGTGATTGGGTGTGGATGTCGGGGGCAAGGGGTTTGTGTTCTTTTCCTTCTGTCTTTTCTTTCTGGAATTGGATGAGAATGATGTAAAGAGACACTAACAGCGATCGGTTTTATCACCAGGTGATAAGAAAGATGGCCTGAGAAAGAAGCTAAGAGAGAACAAAACAGAGCTAAGAAAGTAAATTAAATGTGTGCCCTGGCTTCACTTGAACTTGGGGGTCCAGCTGTCCCTAAAGCAAACATTAAACCAAGGCCTTATAGTTATGTGACTTAGTCCTTGATTTTCTTTTGTTTTGTTTGGCTCAGTTAGTTTGATTTGGGTTTCTGTCACTTGCAACCAAAGGATTCTTGACTGATATGGTTTCTGAGCATAACATGGAATAAAAAGCCAAAATAAACTCATAAGTAGTACAGCGGTGATGAAGATAACTTGCTCTCTGCCCTCACGTTGTTCATGGTCTTAGGTGCTGTCGCTTCAATGGCTCTTCAGTCCAAGTTTTCAGCTTCAGACACTGCAGACCAAGTTCTGGTTCTTTTCTGCAGAAATGGAAATTATTGAAGGCTATCCAGTAAATACAGAACTTTCAGGAGGGCCAGACTTTGAGACCACAGGTGCAGAGACAGAATTCTGTTGTAGAACTTGTCAGCTGGAGACCCCCCCCCCCAACTCTGGCCAGCCCCAGTGGTCACGGACATTGTCCCCTGCATTGTTGACATCTGACAGGGTGATGCTAGGGACAGCCACTAATAACAGTATTTGTCACAGTGCCTGCCTCTGAAAATCGGAGGCAGTCACCACCACCCTTCCTGGAATAGACCCCTTGTGGAGTCTCCCTCTGGGTCAAAGGTAAGCACAGATTTGTCTAATTGGTGGGGTCTGGGTTGCATGCCTGCACCCTGGTGGCAAAGGAGTGACCATCTGGTTTCTATAGTAACCTCTACCTTGCATTATGCCTCATAAGATGGGGACTTTGGATATAGGACATGCCTTAAAAATGTTTAGGAACCAGCTCGGATGACAAATACCCACAGTGTTGACCATATTAGAGAAGGTTAAGTTTGAGCACACACCATCTTTAGCCCCAACTACAAAAACAGCTAAGTATGCTGCATGGAAGACCCAGGTTGGACAAGCTTTGCAAAGTGGGCCCATGTGGCCAATTTCCCCATGAAGCCCACATGACAAATGCTGTTCTTTCTTGCTTGCAAATTACCTTTTAGTGGAATCATCCTAATAAACATGAGACAAAATCAACTTCCCTTTAGGATTGATAAGGTAGTGAATCATCTCACGTTTTCTGCTCTAGGCTCTGAGTCTAGTGAGAAACCAGGTGTTAGCTTTATTATTAGCTTTATTCCTGATAAAACAAAATTAGAGACAATGGCTTGGACCCCAGGCCATATGGGGCCTTCTGCTCTTTCTCTCTTTAAGTGAAGCTGTGAAAGGCAGAGAAGTTGGATGAACCCAGCCTCCACCATGCAGGGTGCCTCCCCTGGGACCAAGGGAAGCAACTGGAATTCCTGTGGGTAGGTGGTGAGCCAAAGAGTCACCCAAAATGGCTCCCGGTGAGCTTACCCTACGTCCCTTTTCTGGTCTTACTGGCCAGATAATCACTGTGCACCACAGGAGAGAGGAATAAAGAGAAGGACAAGAGGTGCCCCTCTTAGAGTAGAAAGGGCATTCCCTCTCCTTTGTCAAAACAGGAGCGGTAAGTGCTCTCCTGGTACCATCATTAATTGGGGTCTTCCTCCACATCAGACACGCTACTAAGCACTTTATAAAAGCGATCTCATTGAATTTTCATGAAAACCTGATGAAATAACACAATAAGAGCTAACGCTCATTTAGTGTTTGTGCCAGCAAATGTTCCACGCCCTTGGCATTTATCCATTCATTCCTCACCGGCAGGGTTCTGGCATGAAATAGGATAACTTGGGGAGATTTTACTAAAAGGACAACTTCCAAAGGCATGGGCAGGGAGTAGGGCCAATGCCAGGTAGCCGAGGTACCCGGGAATGGTGGGGAAAGTGGGAGGATGGGGCAGGTCCTGGTCTCCAGAAGGACACAGTGGTGTTGGGAGGGTCTCCTGAGGAAGCTGTCATCAGGAGAAGCGGCGGCCAGAGGTGACCATGGGGAAAGGCTGCCTCCTGTGAGGTTTTTTGAGCGCCACTTGGCCGTGGAAGAATAGGCCTTCTCTGGCCTGGAACACTTCCTTCCTGAGAGATAAGGATCCAACACAGCCTGAGCCAGGTTTTCACCTTGTGTGGGAATATCTTCCCCGGTTTCAGGCACGATGGACACTCTTTTGTCCAAAGCACGTGTGTCCTGTGGCACTTGGCCAACCCCACTGTGACTATCTGTCCTTCACGGGGAGGGGACACAGAGGGGCACATGGGAGCCAGTTTCCCTATATCAGCCACTGGGAGAGACCTACTGGCCCCAAGGGACCCATGCCCGCTTTGGAAGCCGACCTTGTTCTGTCTCTTCTCTGTGTGCATAAAGCCTTGTTCCATCTAGTACTTGGCTGTGGTGTGTTCTTCTTGCAACTCTGAGGTCAAGATGCAGTGGGCAGAAGTGTTTTGAGTCGTTGCTGGGATTGGAGCTGGTGCACGGTATTCTGCAGGGAGGGGACTTGGAAATGACGACCTTGGCCCACTCATCTCTGTTCCTCTGATCTGCCGGTGGGCCCCTTGGTTGAGCTGGAGCCAGAAGGCGTAGTTGATACAGGTCACCTTGAGCAGGTGGGCCCAGGGCAGGTGGAATAAGGTAGAGAGTAGATCTGGAGGGGCAAATGGGAGGTACCCAGCAGAGGCAAAGGCTATTATTGTCTCCGCTTTCTAGATGAGGAGACCAAGATGCAGAGTTTGGATAGATAGCAAGCCCAGGATGATATCTGTAAGAAGTGGCAGAGAAAGACGGCAACTTGTTCCCCTCACTATAAAGCTCACAATCACCAGTCATTCTGGCCCTGGGGCCTCTGGCTGCACCTTCTTGCCTCTCACCAGGCTGGAGGCTGGGGGCTGACATCGACTAGGTTTCTGCTTTGTGCCAGGGTACTAGGCAGGTACTCGCAACAAGTGTGTTGAGACACATATTACTGATTCCATTCTATGTGTGAAGAATCTCAGTCTCGGGTTAAGTAACTTGCTCAAAGTCACGCAGCTGGTTAAATAAAATACTAACCTAGGTCTATCAGATTCCAGAGCCCACAATCTTTCCATTGTATCATGGGGCAGGGGCATGAGGAGGGAGAGGAAGGGGGAAGGAGAGCGAGACAAAGAAGTGGCTGTCATGTGGGAGTTTGGAGAAGGTAGGCAGGAATGGAGAAGAATTCAGGTGGTGCCGAAGCTCACGGGCCTGGGAAGCATAAGGCATGTGGGCAGGAATCCCGGAGTGCCATCTGGAGTGCCATCAAGTCCCAAAGTAGCATTTATTCCTGCAAAATCAGGAGCGCAGGCCCATGCTGGGCTGCAGCTTCCCAGGGAAGCTGAGTGCTCTGGGAAGAGGCGCGCGTGCATGTGCTGCAGCAGATGGGAGCCTCAAATCCCACATCGGTGGCCCGGGCACCGCCCGCAGCATCTGAATCCCCAGCAGGCTGTCATATGTTTGAGAGGCTTCTCCTCCTTCCTGCCTCGACTGCACTTTCTCCTGCTTCCTCCTCCCTCCCTCCTTTGCTCCCACTCTTTCTTGCTTTACCTTGGGTATTCTCAAGTTCCGCAGGCAGCCTCCCGGGGCTTGGGGAGGCATTTTCACGTCCATATACTTCAGGTCTCTCCAGTTCCTTGTGTTCAAATCAGAATCACTTCTGCCCACTCAGCAAACCTGCTCCCTGTCCTTGTTGGTTTCCCATTTTGCTTAATGGCCCTGGCTGCGCAGGATAGAAACCTGGGAAGAGCCAGCTTTGCTTTCTGCCTCCCCTCCCCCTCCCTTCTCCTCCCCTGCTCTGTCTCCACACTGACACCACCTTCATTTTCAACCTCGTCTTTTTTTTTTTTTTTTAAGATTTTATTTATTTGACAGAGAGAGACACAGTGAGAGAGGGAACACAAGCAGGGGGAGTGGGAGAGGGAGAAGCAGGCTTACCGCTGAGCAGGGAGCCCGATGCGGGGCTGGCTCCATCCCAGGATCCTGGGATCATGACCTTAGCTGAAGGCAGATGCTTAACGACTGAGCCACCCAGGTGCCCCACGCCCTTATCTTCTTTCATGGGAGCTGATTTTCTCCAACTGCTGTGCCCCTTCTCCCCTCTCTCCTGTATGCTGCCTCGGGAGTTGTCTTTCAAAAACACAGATCAGACCTCACTTCAAAACACCTCCTAGATGACATCAACAGTCTTAGCAAGGAGGGAAATTTGACACCTTGCAGAGTGGCTTTGGGAAAGAGGTTATGGTGGGCACACTGGGGGCCCCCACAAGATCTTAGCTGGCACATGTGATTTAAATGAGAATCAGTTGACTTTAAGATAGGCAGACCCAAGTGGGTCTGGTGTGATCACATGAACCTTTCACAGCAGCTGAGGAAGGCTAAGGGAAAGCCACAGAGATGCGAAGTACGAGACGGATTCGGTGGCCCCCATGGCTGGCTCGAAGATGGAGGGGGCCACAGGTCAAGGAAATGGGAATCCCAGTCCTACAGCTGCAAGGAACTGTGTTCTGTCAACACTGCGAGTGAGCTTGGAAGTGGGTTCTTCCCTAGAGCTTCTAGAAAGGAATGCAGCTCTGTCAGCACCTTGCTTACCGCCCTGTGAACCCCTGAACAGAGAGGTCAGCCGCATCGAGCCAGACGTCGGAAAAATAGAGCTGTGAGATAGTGAATGGGTGTTGTGTTAAGCCCCTAAATTTGTGGTCCTTTGCTCCGGAGCCCTAGCAAACTCATGCAAACACAAGACCGGTTCCGAGGGAAAGACGTGCGCCCAGCGCACCTGCTGCTGACCAGGCACTGTGGCCGGCCCTTCCCGCTCTTCGGCCAGACCGGGCCCTGAATGCCAAGCAGCAGAAAGGGGCTCCAGATGATCTCAGCAGAAAAAGAATTTATGAAAGAATATGAGGCAACTCCCCAGAATCTCCTGAAAGTCTGGGAAACAAGACTTGGCAAGTGAAAGGCTTGGGAATATAAAGGAAGCAAGTGGCCAGACCTCAGCCAAAATTGATTTCTGCTCTGATCTTTATTATTTCTCTTCTCCTGCTGGGTTTAGGCTTTATTTGCTGTTCTTTCTCCAGCTCCTTTAGGTGTAGGGTTAGGTTGTGTACTTGAGACCTTTCTTGTTTCTTGAGAAAGGCTTGTATTGCCATATACTTTCCTCTTAGGACTGCCTTTCATGCATCCCAAAGATTTTGAATAGTTGTGTTTTCATTTTCATTGGTTTCCATATATTTTTTTAATTCTTCTTTAATTTCCTGGTTGACCCATTCATTCTTTAGTAGGATGCTCTTTAGCCTCCATGTATTTGAGTTCTTTCCGACTTTCCTCTTGTGATTGAGTTCTAGTTTCAAAGCATTGTGGTCTGAAAATAGGCAGGGAATGATCCCAATCTTTTGGTACCAGTTGAGACCTGATTTATGACCTAGGATGTGATCGATTCTGGAGAATGTTCCATGGGCACTAGAGAAGAATGTGTATTCTGTTGCTTTGGGATGGAATGTTCTGAATATGTCTGTGAAGTCCATTTGGTCCAGTGTGTCATTTAAAGTCTTTATTTCCTTGTTGATCTTTTGCTTAGACGATCTGTCCATTTCAGTGAGGGGGGTGTTAAAGTCCCCCACTATTACTGTATTGTTGTCGATGTGTTTCTTTGCTTTTGTTATTAATTGCCTTATATAATTGGCTGCTCCCATGTTAGGGGCATAGATATTTACAATTGTTAGATCTTCTTGTTGGATAGACCCTTTAAGTAGGATATAGTGTCCTTCCTCACCTCTTATTACAGTCTTTGGTTTAAAATCTAATTTGTCTGATATAAGGATTGCCACCCCAGCTTTCTTTTGGTGTCCATTAGCATTGTGAAGGTTTTCCACCTCCTCACTTTCAATCTGGGGGTGTCTTTGGGTCTAAAATGAGTCTCTTGCAGACAGCATATTGATGGGTCTTGTTTTTTAATCCAATCTGATAGCCTGTGTCTTTTGATTGGGGCGTTTAGCCCATTTACATTCAGGGTAACTATTGAAAGATATGAATTTAGTGCCATTGTATTGCCTGTAAGGTGACTGTTACCGTATATTGTCTGTGTTCCTTTCTGGTCTATGTTGCTTTTAGGCTCTCTCTTTGCTTAGAGGACCCCTTTCAAGATTTCTTGTAGGGTTGGTTTCGTGTTTGCAAATTCCTTTAGTTTTTGTTTGTCCTGGAAGCTTTTTATCTCTCCTTCAATTTTCAATGACAGCCTAGCTGGATATAGTATTCTTGGCTGCATATTTTTCTCATTTAGTGCTCTGAATATATCCTGCCAGTCCTTTCTGGCCTGCCAGGTCTCTGTGGATAGGTCTGTTGCCAATCTAATGTTTCTACCATTGTAGGTTACATATCTCTTCTCCCGAGCTGCTTTCAGGATTTTTTCTTTGGTCTCTGAGACTCGTAAGTTTTACTATTAGATGTCGGGGTGTTGACCTATTTTTATTGATTTTGAGAGGGGTTCTCTGTGCTTCCTGGATTTTCATGCCTGTTTCCTTTCCCAAATTAGGGAAGTTCTCTGCTATAATTTGCTCCAATATACCTTCTGCCCCTCTCTCTCTTTCTTCTTCTTCTGGGATCCCAATTATTCTAATGTTGTTTCGTCTTATGGTATCGCTTATCTCTCCAATTCTGCCCTCGTGATCCAGTAGTTGCTTATCTCTCTTTTTCTCAGCTTTTTTTTTTTTTGAGCTTCTTTATTTTCCATCATTTGGTCTTCTATATCACTGATTCTCTCTTCCGCCTCATTTATCCTAGCAGTTAGCGCCCCCATATTTGATTACACCTCATTAATAGCCTTTTTGATTTCGACTTGGTTAGATTTTAGTTCTTTTACTTCTCCAGAAAGAGTTTCTCTAATAACTTCCATGCTTTTTTCAAGCCCAGCTAGTATCTTTAAAGTGATGATTCTGAACTCTAGATCCGACATTGTACTAATGTCCGTATTGGTAGGTCCCTGGCAGCCGGTACTACCTCTTGTTCTTTTTGTTGAGGTGATTTTTTCCATCTTGTCATTTTGTCCAGAGGAGAATAGATTAATGAGAACAAAATGCTAACAGGGTAACAATGTCCCCAGAAAATATACTCTAAACAAATCAGAAAAGACCTGAAGCAGTGGGAAAAGAAAGGGAAAGAGAGAAAAAAGAAAAAGAAAAAGAAAAAGAAAAAGATAAAGATAAAAACAAACAAAAACAGAACAAAACAAAACAAAACAAAAAACCAGAATGTGATCAAATATGATCAGGCTGGTATATAGATCAGTGCCACACACTAGATTTTGGGTGTATTTTGGTCTGTTAGAAGAAAGTGCCTCCCCCCAATTTTTTTTTTTTAAAGATTTTATTTATTTATTTGAGACAGAAAGAATGAGAGACAGAGAGCATGAGAGGGAGGAGGGTCAGAGGGAGAAGCAGACTCCCTGCCGAGCAGGGAGCCCGATGCGGGACTCGATCCCGGGACTCCAGGATCATGACCTGAGCCGAAGGCAGTCGCTTAACCAACTGAGCCACCCAGGCGCCCCCCAAAATTTTAAAGAAAGAAAAACTTATATATGTACAAAAATAAGGGTTGATATGATGAAGGGATGGAATATGACTGTAAAGATGGAAAGTATAAAAAATTTTATAAATGGAATTGATAAGAAGTTGTTTGAAAAAAGAAAGAAGAGGATTTAAAAAAAAAAAGAAAAAAAAGGGAGAGAATGTGATCAGGCAGGGGAGTAGAAAAAAACCATACACTAGAGATTTAGTGTATATTTTGATCTGTTAGAAGAGACTATCTCAAAATTTTAAAGAGAGAACAACTTATATATATATATGCCAAAAATACGGGTAGCTACTATGAAGGGATAGAATATGACTCTAAAAGTGAAAAATAAAAATGTTTTTTAAAAAAGGGATTGATAAGATGTTGGTTGAAAAAGGGAAAAAGAAAAATTAAAAAAAAAAGACAGTTAAAAAAAATTAACTTTGAAGGACTACAGAATCATGGTAAAAAAGCCGTGAATTCTATGTGCAGTAGTCCCCTAGTGCTGGAGTTCCGCCGTTCTCATTGATCGGTAAACTTGGTCTTGGCTGGCTGTTCTCGCTGATCTTCTGGGGAGGGGCCTGTTGCCGTGGTTCCCAAATGTCTCTGCCGGAGGCGGAATTGCCCCGCCCTTGCCGGTCCGGGCTAAGGAATCTGCTCAGGTTTGCTCTCCGGGGCTTTTGTTCCCTGCGAGCTTTCCGTACAGCTTTGGAGGCGGAGAGTGAAAATGGCGGCCTCCCAATCTCCGCCCCGGAGGAGCCGAGAACTCGGGGCCCCGCTCCTCAGTGAGCCCCCAGAGAAAAGCCGTCAGTCACTCCAGTCTCCCCGGTCTCCGGCCGCACTCCGTGCTCGCCCGGCCTGTGACCGCGCGTTTCTCTCTCTGGCACCCGACCCCGGGTGGAGTCTCCAAACCCAGCAGATCCCTGCGGTGCCCTCCCGCGCCTCTCCTCCTGGGGGAAGAAGGTAAGTCTCCCCGGATCTGCCGCTTGTTGGGTCTCTGCTGGAGGAGCAGTGGCCTGACTGTGCCGAGGATCACGGTTTAGGGCCACCCCGAGCTGAGAGCCCGCGCCTGGGCTCCGTCTCTGCAGCTGGCTTGCCCGCTCCGATACCTGGGAGCTCTGCCGCACTCAGGCACCCCCGGTCTTTCTGTGACCCCGAGGGTCCCGAGACCACACTGTCCCCGAGGGTTCCACCCCCCGCTTAGCCACCGGAGTGACGTCCCTCAGCGGAGCAGACTTTTAAAAGTTCCGATTTTGTGCTCCGCGGCTCTATCACTTGCCAGAAGTGGCAGACGGAGGCCCCTTCCCCCGCCGTCTATCCTCCCGAATATCCCCTCGGATTCACTTCTCCGCGCGTCCTACCTTCCAGAAAGTGGTCGCTTTTCTGTTCAGAGAGTTGTTGCTCTTCTTTTCTTCGATCTCCTGTTGAGTTTGTAGGTGTTCAGAATGGTTTGATCCCTATCCAGCTGAATTCCTGGGACCAGATGAAATCCAGGTCTTCTACTCCTCCACCATCTTGCTCCACCCCCCATATGTATATATATTCTTATGTCTCTTTCTTATTATATGAAATGTAGTGCATGTATAAACAGCATTTTATACTTGTTTTCCTTTCACTTAACAATATATCCTGGAGTTATTTCACATTGGTATACCAAGATCTTCTTCATTCTTTTTACAATTGCCTGGTGCTCCACTGAGACAAAGCACGATAGTTTCTCCCATCCCGCTCCCGCCCCCCTGTTTCCTGTTGTTGGACATTTAGGTTGCTTCCGTTCTATTTATTTGTATAGGTCTCTCGTGTTTCTGGCTGCTTGCCTGCTTTGCATGTTAATACTGTGCTGAAATCTCTGCATGTTGCTCTAGGGATGTCTAGTTTCTTGCTTCTTTTTGCACCATTGCTTCCCATAGACCGTATTCATTACATTTAACTTTGTTTTTCCCCTGGCGTCACTCATTACCATAAGCTAGAATTTCTCTGGGAGATATGTATGCAGCGGGACATATACACATTCCATCTCACTTAGGGCTGGTGGGTTGCTTTCTGAAGAGTCTGTAATCCTTGACCTTTCCACCAACATGCCATAGAGTTTTTACTTTATGAAATTTACCCATTTTACCCATAAGGCAATGAGGCTTTGATGGGATCACAAAGTTTTCCAGTAAGAGTCAGGATTTGAACCCTGGGCCTTTAAGTCCATATTAATCATTGTTGATTAATGCAATACACATTTCTATACAAATGAATTAATTCAGCCAACATTTACGGAGTGCTTACTGTATGGCAAGAAATGTGCTGGGCACTGGAGACACATAGAGGAGGTTATAGTCTTCCTAGAGAGGGGAGATGAGTAAATAGGCAAAACGGTCAGGATTTATAGTTTCCATCTGTAGATGTGCATGTGTCATGTGGATGGTCTGTGTGAACTGGACAAGCCAGCCTTTCTTCCTACTCTTGCCCTAGTCAGGGCAGGATGCAAGAGGCTGGTGATTCTGTTCTTTTGCTTTCTCCAGGTCCACCTGCTAGCCACATGATCATCTTATGAGGCTCTATGGGCGTGTTTCCATTTCTTGAGGGGTTGGCCAACTGGTTGACCATAGTAAGAAGTTTTTTGGGAAGTTCAATCCACATAGAATTAGAAAAAAGAAATGTACGTGCACATCTTCTTCTGACAGTGTCCTCAGAACTATGAATTTAGGAAAATTGAATTTTTCCTTTTGAGTTTTTGTCCAAGTTGGCTCACATAATTTCCCACCTTCATTAGAAGCAACAAAATCAGACTGAAGCAGGGTCTCACACTCTTTAGTGCCTGGGCCTTCTTTTTTCCTGAATCCTTTCCTTTCCATATTTTGAAAGATACTGTCTCTGGGCTATTTGCTAAATAGTAACCAATTTTCTTTCTTGCTATCTATGATTCAGATGTAGAAATACTTCTGATTATATAATGAAATCACATTTTAGGAATTCTTATGATGACTCGGATAGCAAAAAGGGGCTCTAACCAGCATCTGGTAAGCTGCTGGTGTGCCCAGACTCCAGGATGGGACTCACAGACTTTAATGATATCTAGCACATTTTCTGGCTCCATATTCCTGGTTCTATCTATCTATCTATCTGGGCTTATGCCTCAGGAATTCCTTAGATGTCACCTATGATGATTATCAAATAAACACTCAGTTGATGGAATCTCAGACAAAATCTAAGGATGGCATCATGGTTAAAACTTTGGGCTGTGAAGTGAGACATACACTTTTCCCTTGTTGGCTGTGTGACCTTGGCCAGGTTACCTGACTTCCCTATACCTCTGTTTACCCATCTGTGATTTATAATATTTGTTCTTCTTATGGGGCTATCATGAGGATTATAAAAGATAATAAGTGAAAAGTGCCTGGTAACACCCAATACATGCTAGTTTGTGATGATGATGATGATGGTGGCAATGACAATCCTTTATTTTTTTATTTTTTATTTTGTCAACAGAAGCGTAGTGTATTCATTTGTTGATTATGGAAGTTATCTAAGTTATTGATTGATAACGTTGGTCCAGATTAATTTAATAGATATTTGTAGATATTAATGAAAAAAATTCCATTGGAAAATATTACTTATTTCATTTTTATCTTCTACACATTTATCTTTTTGTGTTTGTTTCCTAATGGATGTAGCATATTAGAATAATAGCTCTTGGTATAATATAATTTATACATAAACAAATGTATATATATATATATATATTGGGGGTGGATGCATGCACAAAAGTTTGTTACTGATGGGGTGTGCAGGCAAAATAGTTTGGGAACCACTGGCTTTCAGGATAAAGTCAGGCCCTTTAGCATGTTCCCAATCGACCTTTCTAGTCTTATTTCCTTAGTGTTCAATCTAACACATTGCATCAAGCATTCCTTTTTTTAAAATTAATTTATTTTTTAAAAAATATTTATTTATTTGAGAGAGAGAGAGAATGAGAGAGAGAGAGCATGCACAGAGGGAGAGGGAGAAGCAGACACCCCACTGAGCAGGGAGCCCGATGTGGGGCTCAATCACAGGACCCTGGGATCATGACCTGAGCCAAAGGCAGAGGCTTAACTGACTGAGCCACCCAGGCACCCCACATCAAGCATTCCTAATATATTATTTAATTCCATATCTCTGTGCTGATACTTAAGATGTGTCTTCTTCCCTGTGGTAGTCGTTTCTTGCAATGTGTTTGTTGAGTTCCTACTTAGTTGGACAATGATGATGCTCCATGTTGCTGTTCTCATCACTATCATGTAATTTGCATGTCTAAGCTGTCCATTAAACTCTCCAAACCTCATATTGCTTGTGTCTTTGAAAATTGTGGCTTCCACCATGGCATACCGTGGCAGAAGGTGATGGTTCAGCCCATCAACCTCATCTTCAGATACTTGCAAACTAGATCTCGAATTCAGGTGTGGCTTTATGAGCAAGTGAACATGTGAATAGAGGGCTGTATCATTGGTTTTGATGAGTACATGAACCTCGTATTAGATGATGCCGAAGAGATTCATTCTAAAACAAAGTCAAGAAAACAACTGGGTCGGATCATGCTAAAAGGAGATAATATTACCCTACTCCAGAGTGTCTCCAACTAGGAATGATCAGTAAAGTGAGAAATTCTTGAGAAGGCCATGTAGTTTGTTTTTTTAGATGTCCTTTGTTGTGAGTGCAGTTCTAAAACATTTGTTCGTATTGTTTTGATTACCTTTATGTTATTACCAGAGGACAATAAATGCTGTGGGATTGCTTTTATTTAAAAAAAAAAAAAGATTATTTATTTCCATTGGAAAAGCTTTGTGCTTCAGGTATGGCTAGATCCAGGAGTTCAGAAAATGTCATCAATCCTAGTCTTATTTTCTCCATCTCTTGGATCTGCTTCTCAACCAGGCTTCCTGTTGTGATAAATTTTCTTCCAGAAGCTCCAGTTTTATAATCTACCCACTTCACAATTAGAAGGCATTCCCTCTTCTTAAGAGTTTCAATAAAAGCCTCAGAATGAGAATACATTCATGTGTCTGTTTCTGAGCAACCCACCTTGGCTATGAGCATAATTTCATGCTCAAATTGTTCAGGTCTCTGTCAAATGCCCACCTTGGGCCTGAGGGTGATATCAGCTTTAGACCATGACCTGAGAGTGGGGGCAGATTGTTTTTCAAGGAAAATCAGGAACCTCTTACTAGAAGGGAGCACGGATGCTGGGTGGGCAGAAGAACAGATGCCTCACCCATTTCACAGATGAAGAAACTGAGACTTAGACCAAGAGGTTAAATCACTTGCCTAAGTCACAGCTGGTAAGGGAAGCCACCAAACTTCTGACCCAGATCTTGAACCCCAACGCCCCGCCCCCTGCTATGTACAATTGAGGCATGCTGCCCCGCATTGTCTCCTCATCACACTCTCTGGCTACTCCTGGCTTGGAGCTCATCTTACTTTTAGGATGTCTATATCTTTGTACTAATCGTATTCTACTCCCTCTACCTTTATCAGTAGGGCTTCTTGGTTTATGGACCACCTTATCATTCACTATCTTGTTTGCTGTTCTCACAATAATTTAGGGAGGTGAGCAGAGCTAAGATTATTAACTCAGCTGTTACTGTTGTGCCAACCACTGCTCAGGGGACCTAAGCAGAGGCCCGTGGATGATGATGGCATGCAGTGGCTGCCTCAGACGGCATCACACCCTTGAACAGTAATTGTCTCCTATACTGTTTATTCCTCAGAAAGCAGAACGAGGTGAGCTAGCTGTGGATCAGATGGCAGACTTGTGTGTCCTGATACTAACCCTGCAACAGACAAATTTATCCACTAGCCACAGGCAGCTCTGGACCACGTCCCCTGGTGAGGTCAGACCCTGCCATGACCATGACGTAGGAGAACAGAATGGATATTGCGTGTGAGCAACATGGTCCTATGGGGAAGGGAAGGGAAGGAGAAGGGAGAGGGGAGAGGAGGGAAGAGAAGGGAAAGGGGCTTCCTTTCAACCTCTCCAAGCATGTTAAGTCACCCCTCCTTCCCTGGAGGGAGGGGAGATAGGGGTCCAGAGAAGCTGGGTGAGTTACCCCAGGGGAGCTCCTGCACTGAATGGAGAGAAATATCAAGATTGTGTGTTGATGCAGAGTCCTGGGCTCTGGGAGTCCTGCAAGGTTCTAGGGAGGCTGTCTTGCGCTGGCCCTCCAATTATTCACATACCACAGATGTCTGAGGGGAAGAGCAGGGGAAATGAGGAGGGACAGGCATTTGGGGGGTGTGAGGAGGAGGGAGGAGGCAGAACCCACAGAGGCACTGTCACCGCTAAAATCCTACCCTTTCACCAGGCATGAGGTAGTGGTTAGCTGCACGGGCTTTGGAGTCCAGCAAATGTGGATTTAAATTCCAGCTCTGCCATTTACTGGGGGAGATAAAACACATCCTGTGACCTCTTATGTCATATGGTTTTCATCTCTAACGTGGTGGTCATTACATCAACGTTGGGTGGTTAACATGAGGATTTAAAGAGATAGTGTCTGTAAAAGGCCTGGAACACAATATTGCTCAATAAAGCTGTGAGCAAAATCCAATTTCTTGGTCATGGTCTACAAACCCCACGTAATCTGGCCCTGTGTATGTCCCCTACCCTGTCTTCTACCCTCTCCTAGCAATTTATTGCACACTGTGCAAGCACACCGGTCTTCTTTCGGCTCCTCAAACATGCCAAGCCCCTTCCTACCTCAGGGCCTTTGCACGTGCTGTTCCCTCTGCGCTGAGAACTCTCTTCCTGGGTTTTTGGCCTCACAGCCCCTTCTTACCACTAGGCTCTAACCTCCAAGGATACGTCTCTCATCTTCTTGTTGAGGTTTCTCCTCGCCCAAGCTCCTCTCTAGCACATCACCTTGTTTTACCTCTTCTCAAACATTTATCATTGTCTGGAATTTTCTGAAAACTTTTTTTTTTGTCTCTCTTCCATGGGCATGGGAGCTCCACGAGGGCAGAAAGCTCCTCCGTCTTGCTCATGCGGTAGTGCTGAGCAGAGCATTGAGGTAGTGGTTCTCCTCCAGGGGAGGGTGAGGATGGTGAAGGTGGCAGGGACCTTGGTGGTGATGAGGAGGACTCATTAATCTCCTCCTTCCTTCCCAGGCTCAGATGTTTGTTTTTTGCCTTTTCTGACCTACCTCAGCTTCAGAGCCCCTCCCTGGGTGTTGCAGGCATCTTGAGGATAACAGGCAGCGTGGGTTGCAAAGAACACAACCCACAGGGCGAGCTTTTTAGAAGGAGGCGGCTCAGCCTTTGGGAGGAAGGCAGGGCCCCGGAGACGATGATGTGAAGCAGTGGCGTTTTCTTGGCCCACGGCCCGAGATTCTGGAGTGAGTTTATAGAATGCTATCCAGTTATTTAATACTGCTTGTTACTGAACATTTACGTATCTCTCAACATTGGCCAGGCTCTTTTAGAATGCCTTTTATCGAATTTGCAAAGGGTTTCACAAATGTTTTTTATTAGCTATTATTAACCTGGCAGGGGTATACCTGCGTCAGAAAATGGAAAGTTTGCGTTTTGTGGGACAGGAATGCTTTTCATTCTCATATGTCTGGGTTCTCTGCTGATTGTGTAAATATCAAAGAACAAAACATCAAGGGCAACGTTTGGCCCTTCCCTTGGGCTAGCGGTACAGGGGATTTGATATGGGGCATAACAACTCAAAATCAACCAACGGGTTCTGAAGAGATTCTGGCCACAGCTTCTGTGGCTCAATTGGCCTTGCTGGAGGTCTTTGCATTCCTGCATGGGTCATCGCTTAAGCTCTCTGTGCATATTTTTACCATTCATGGCATAACATCTGTCATTTGTTTTTGGCATTGGGCTGTGAGCTTTTTGAGAGCGGGGTCTACCTCTGAATCATCTTTTGGATCCTTAACACAGGACCTGGTGTGTAGTAGGTACTTCATTAATGTTTCTTGAATGCATAAATAGAATGAACCTAAATGAATAAACACTTGAAGCCTTGCTAATGGAGACACACACCATATAAAGAGGAAGCAATCAGCAAAAATCAGGTTACCTACTGGCAGAGGTTAGCTTTTCCCTCTGTTCACGGGCTGTGTCTACAAGTGCTTTCCCTTTGTACCCGCAGCCCTCCTCCGGGGGCTAACCAGCCCCGGAACAGGAAGAAGAGCTAAGCTTGGCCAATGGCAAACTCCCAGGCTTCTCTCTCCCTGCCACAAAAAGCCCAAGCTCAGGTCACCGGGATGAAAATGTTCTTTCGTTAACTGGCTGTCGATCAACTCCTTGTATATCACCATGTTGCAATATAATTTTAGGAATGTCAAAAGACAGAACATTTCTAAAATAACAAAAACATTCCTAAAAATATGTTATATAAGTAACACATGCTTCTTGTAGAATAGTTAACAAATATAAAGCAAAAGAAGAAAATAGAAATCACCTGTAACCCCACCATCCAGAACTAATAGCTATTATTTATCTAGGATATATATATATATATATATATATATATATATATATATATATAATCTCCCTGACACCCTCTATATAATTTATATAAGTGATTTTTGATTCCAAATATGGAATCAAACTGTACTACTAATTGTAATAGCTGATATTTATAGAGGACCTTCCTTGTGCAGGTATTTTTCTAATGTCTTTGTATGTTCTAGCTTGCTTAAGCCTCAAAAATAATACTATGAGGGGGCACCTGGGTGGCTCAGTTGGTTAAGCGACTGCCTTCGGCTCAGGTCATGATCCTGGAGTCCCTGGATCGAGTCCCGCATCGGGCTCCCTGCTCGGCAGGGAGCCTGCTTCTGCCTCTGACCCTCCCCCCTCTCATGTGCTCTCTCTCTCTCATTCTCTCTGTCTCAAATAAATAAATAAAAAAAATCTTAAAAAAAAAAATAATACTATGAGGTAGGTATGAATATGACCATCCCCAATTTAGGGATGAGGAAACTGAGTCATGGGGAGGTTAAATAAGGTGGCCCATAAGCAATGGATCCAGTATTTGAATCTTGGCAGTTTGACCCCAAACTTTTTTCATTTAATGGTTGATGGGACTATCTTGCCATCCTAATCTTTTGTTCATAGCTATGGCTACGAAGTTTTCTATTGTACCACAATTCATTTAACCCAAGGGGGTAGACAGGTTTCAAATCATGTGCCAAATTAAATAAAGTAGAGGAAAAAAATTCACAATTTATTGCATTCCAGAATTTGAAAATTGAGCTATGATGTTCTGGTGTTAGCTTGCCCAGGCTGCCGTAACAAGATACTGCACAGAGAAAGGCTCAGACAACAACATTTGCTGTCTCATGGTCCTAGAGGCTGTAAATCCAAAATCAAGGTGTCGGCAGCATTGGTCCTTCTCAGGGCCATGAGGGAAGGACCTGCCCCAGACTCTCTCCTCAGCTTGTGGATGGCCACCTTCTCCCTGTGTCTCTTCCCATCATCATCCCTCTCCTGTGTCCGACTCTGGGTCCCTCTTTTTATAAGGACTCCAGTTATATTGAATTAGAGTCCACCCTAATGATCTCATGTTACTTTGACTGCCTCTGTAAAGACTCTATTTTAATCCTTAACAGTTCTCAATTACCGCCATAAGGGCATTAGTCTGGATCATTTCTTTTTTTTTTTCTCTTTTAAAGTTTATTTATTTATTTATTAGTTTCAGAGGTAGAATTTAGTGATTCATCAGTTGCATATAACACCCAGTGCTCATTCTATCACATGTCTTTCTTAATGCCCATCACCCAGTTACCCTATCCCCTTACCTCCCTCCCCTCCAGCAACCCTCCATTTGTTTGTTTCCAGATCATTTCTTTTTTATTTTTCTTGATGAAACTAGTGATGTTTTGCAATTACAACCTGTTGTGCCAAAAAATTATGAAATATACTAAGGACATAGAAATCAGCTAATACTTCAGAAATTCATATACAGTGGGATTTCTAGGTCAAGGAATAAGAATATTTTTAAGACCCTTGACATTCATTGCAAAATTTCCCCTCAAAAGACTGGCCCATATGCTCTCAGCAAGGGCAACCTTATTCCTCCAGGGCTGGGATTCTGTTTTATTACCTTTGTTTACTAGGCCATGCCTGGCATCTATTAGATATGCAATACATATTTCAATGTAAAACAGTTATATCATCCTGCTTCATTTTTTTAAAGCATGGGTATGTATATAGGTATATATTGCATGGGACACACTTATGCTGAAAAATCACTCATTTGTCTGAAACCCAAATTTAACCAAGTATCCTGTGTTTTTATTTGCTAAATTTAGCAACCCTATTCCTTTGTACAGGAGAAAGAACAGCAAGCCCTCACTGCTATGATCACTCATGGCAGTCACCAGCCCAGTGGCTGGCATGGAGTGGGACCTCTATAAAAGTTCATTAAAATAGCAATTTATTTCTCTCGACACTTTCCATGGCAGGCAGCTACCACTTATTTGAGCTCCTATGAAGTCTCAGGCATCTTAGAGACATTACTTCTAATTTTCACAACAACCAAGGTCAGGATAATTATGATTTACAGCTAAGGGAACTAAGACTTTAGAGGCTTGTGAATTTATCATCCCAGATCATGTGGAAAAGAGACTTGATTCCCGGCTGCTTGGTTGCTAAGCCCTGCTCCAGGCTGCCTTAAAACTGCTGAGAGGACCACTGATAGAGATACAATCCTGGTGATATTCATCCTTTTGTTCAACGCATATTTATTGAGCCCCTACTCTGTGTTCTGGCAGAGAGTATGATAGAGAACAACACGAAGTTGATGTTTCCATTTTAATAAAATAAATAAGCAAATAAATCATATAGTTTTGGATAGCACAAAATGGGATAAAGAAAATCAAAGTCAGGTAAAGGGCTGGGCACTGATGGGGGAAGCTGGGGTCTCATGGGGCGGAGGAGGTGATCCCTGAATGAAGGGGAGCATGATGGGAAGAATCAGCCAGTGAAAGGTCAGAAGAACAGCCAGTACAAAGATTCTAAGCCAGGAATAAGCTTGGAAGGTTTGGGTTTTGGTGTTCAAGAAACAGAAAGAAGGCTGAGGCATGGAAGGTGAGGGGGAGAATTGTGGGAGATGAGGTTGGGGATGTAGACAGGGGCCAAACTGTGAGGGACTCTGTAAGCATGGAGGGCAGAGCCCATTAGGCTTTGTCTGCCTCACCCTCCTGGCCACAGGGCTAGACTACATTTCCCAGCCTTCCTTGCAGTCAGGTGTGGTCATGTGACTGAGCTCTAGCCAAGGGCATCTCTGATGGCACAGTGCTTATTGCTCTTTCTCCAATATGGTGACCTTAGAAACCCCCTGTTTAAGATGGTGGAGCCATAGAGGGCAGGAGCCTAAATCCTTGAATCACCACTTGAAGGTCAGCTGCCCGTTCATCAGGATCACTTGTTTGGACTTTATGTATTATCTTAGTTTGCCTGGGCTGCTATAATGAATACCATACTGGGTAGTTTTTTGTTGTTGTTGTTGTTTTTAAGATTTTATTTGAGAGAGAGAGTGCACGCATGCACAAGCAGGGGGTAGGGGCAGAGGGAGAGGGAGAAGCAGGCTCCCTGCTGAGCCAGGAGCTGGATGTGGGGCTCGATCCCAGGACCCTGAGATCATGACCTGAACCGAAAGTAGAGGCTTAATCAACTGAGCCACCCAGGCATCCCCATACTGGGTAGCTTTAACAAAGACATTCATTTCTCACTATTCTGGAGGCTGGGAAGTTCAAGGTCAGGTGCTAGCCCTCTTGCAGATGGCTGCCTTCTTGCTGTGTCTTCTTGTGGCAGAGAGAGAGAAAGAGAGAGCTCTAGTCTCTTCTTCTTGGAAGTATACTAATCCCATAATGAGGGCTCCATCTTCATGACCTCAGTGGAACCTAATTACCTCTCAAAGGCCCCACTTCCTAATACCATCACACTGGTGATTATGGCTTCAATATATGACTTTTGGGGGCACACAAACATTCAGTCCAAAGCATATATGCAAGAAATGAACTTCTATTGGGTTTGGCTGCTGAGATTTGGGGATGTGCCTGATCCAGCTGCTAGTCCTGCCTTAACACCTGGATAGGGAGCATGAATTTTTTTTTCCTTTAAATATAATGGGAGCCCAGTGGAAGATGTTCAGCAGGAGCACAAGACAACCTGATTTAAATTGTGGCTGCTTTACTGTTTTGGACACAGTAGTCTGTTAGCTGACTTAGTGAGGGTGGGATTAATGAAGAGAGTGAGAATGTCATTTGTCAGTGCATCTGTGAGTCTCATTCTATTTTTGCAGCCAGGAGGCTCTTTGGCCCCTTCCAGAGAGATCTCTGGGCAGACACTGGGCAACCTGCTCAAATCATCTCTTGTACTGGGCAAACGGTCCCAACTGTCGAGCCTCCTGGCGGTCAGTCCTGCTGGCTCCTTCAGACAGAAAGTCTAGCTCCACTTCACACCCTTTGCAAGCCCATTCCTCTCCTCTCCCACTTCTCCACCTCAGTGAATGGTGCCCCATCTACCCAGTTCCTGAAACCCCCAAACTTAGGAGTCACTCAAACGTCTGGCTATGGCTGACAAAACCCTGATGATCTCACCACTTCCTACTCCGGCACTTTCCCACTTTGTCTCCGGGCCCTCTGTCCTTGATCACTTAGTGCCAGTCACACTGCTCTTCTTTCTGTTCCTCAGATAAAAGCCAGCCTGCCCTGGCCTCGGGATCTCTGCACAACCTCTCCTTCTGCCTGGGGCGCTCTTGCTCCAAGCCCTTTGCATGGCTGCCTCTTCTCATCCTTCAGGTTACAGGAGAGCTCAAATCTTATTCCTCAGAGAAGATATCATGCCCACCCCGTTAAAGTTGCCCTTCCGCGGTCCTCAAGTCACACACATATCTCTGTATTTTGCCATCGTCCTGACTCCCATTACTGTCTAAGGCAGAGCTCTGGGAAGAGGCCGTGGTAACAAAGTAGGAGGCAAGGTTAAGGGAACCATGCCGGTAGCTCTGGTCAGACCCTGGTGACTCAAGGCAGCTTGGGTGGTGGCCTTCGTGGGAGGGGCTGGAGCAGAGTGGTCAGGCTGAAAGTGGCCCAGCTTGCAACACCATCAGAGAAGGAGGAGAGGTTGAAATGCACCCAGACCATCGGAGGGACTGAGAGATGTCATTGCTGGACCAGCAGAGAAAGAATGTCCCATGCTACCTGGTGGCTGGGAGGGGACATTGGTGAGCACACATGAGTGCCCCCCCAACCCCGAGGACTTTCAGAACTCCCTGGGGGGGGGGGGGATCTGATGGTAATTGGAGCTTCCCTAACTGTGTGGGGAGAGAGCCAGGGAAATTCTGTTACTGGTACTAGATAGAGGGGAAAATTGTGGATAAAATGACAAATCCTCTTTTTTTAAGGGAGTTGGGGTATGGTTAAGGCAGAGAGAGCTTTAAAGAATGCTGATTTCACTCAGTCCTCCACAGTGGGGAAAGGTCAACCTCACAGGACATTTTTGTGGGCCCATTATAAAGGGCGATCCTTGCCAGTGAGGGACTTTTGGTCTTATCAGTCTTCTGGCTGCGTCGGTCCAGGAACATTTGGGGTGGGGAGGTGTTGGGTATGTGTTGTGGTGTGGGGAGGAATCTTTACTCCAGCCAACTAGGAGCTGGATGCTGTGAGCTAGACAACCATTTAGGGGAAACTTCTTCTCCTATCCTTATGTTTCTATGAGGAACTTTTACCCTACTTTCTAGAAGGTGAAAAGTACTTGGAAATAATGCATTTCCTACTTTTTGTTCACTGAATCTTCCGCCAAGGGATGAAGGCCTAATCTAATTAGCCAAACCAGGAGAAGTAATTGAGTATGTATCCTCTCTCTGTCCTTTCATGATAGCCTGTCTGCAGGATAGAAGCTTTCTCCCAGAGCCCCATGTACAGCTGCTCAGGTTGTGCATTGCAAAACTCCATGGGGTCTCATTTGCATAAAAGGAACAAATGGCACCCCCTAGAGTTGAGCAGGGTGCCCTGCGTTCTCTTCCAATTTAAGCCCCCAAAGGGGTAAACACCTCTGGATCAGGCCCCAGAGGCAGGCTTCAGAGGCAGATATGGAAGTCCATTTCTCACTGTCCCAGTATTGAGCTCTGTGGTAGGCAGAATAATGACCTCCCACTCCCAGAGATGTCCACATCCTAATTCCCAGAATCTCTAACTATATTACCTTACATGGCAAAAGGAACTTTGCAGATATGAATCAGTTAAGGATTTTGAGATGAGAAGCTAATCCTGGATTCTCTGGGTGGGCCCAATGTAATCGCAGCATCCTTTTAAGAGGGAAGGTGATGTGATAAGGAAAGAAAGAGATTTGAACCCGTGGTGCTCCTAGCTGTGAAGACGACGGAAGGGGCCATGGGCCAAGGAATGAAGAACAGATTCTCCCTTAGAGCTTCCAGAAGAGATACAGATCCGTGACAACACAGTTTTAGCCCAGCGAAATAAATATGTGTTGAATGTCTGACAACCAGGACCATAAGTAATACAGTTGTGTTGCTTTAAGCCACTACGTTTTGGTAATTTATTATAGCAGCAATAGGAAAGAAACACAGATTCATTCCCCTTCTTGCTGCCATGGTCTCTGGCTCTTCCCCAGAGGGTGTGCTCCCAGGTCTAGAGCTGTGTTGTCCCAAACAGTAGACACTAGCTATATGTAGCACTTAGAATTAAAATTAAGTACAAATTTAAAAGGTACTTCCTCAGTTGGCCTAGCCACTCTTCAGCTGCTCAGTAGTCACGTGTGGCTTGTGGCTTCCTCTTGCATGGAACAGATACAAGACATTCTCTCTCGTCGAAAGTTCTGTTGGACGGCACTGGGCTCGACTTTGGGGAAAGTTGATGGAAACCAATTAGCTGGAGGGTATCAGCCATTCAGGCAATCCTAGTAATACAGCTGCCAGTTGATCCCCCACCTGACTTCTGCATTTATAGTTCTAGATGTATTTTGCCCTGGGGGCAGTGGGGCAGAGGTGAGATTGATCCCTTTAAGTCCCAGTGCAACCAAGCAAGGACAGTGATGTAGTAGAACTGGGAGGGAGGACCCCAACTGCCAAGAACCAGAGGACGCCGGGCTCAGCACACATTAGGGCTTCTTTACCCCTGAGAGGGATCTGGGGGAGAGGAAGTGGTAACATCCTTCAGAAACATTCCCAGATGACAGCTGGGTCTCCGGAATCCTCTGATCCAGACCAGATCAGCTTGAAAGCCCATTCCACTTCCTGGGCAGTCCAACTCTCTTCTTCAGACTTCTGAGTATCTTGATATCCTCAAGGTCAGTTTTGTGTGGAGCTAACCTTTCTCACTATGTTAATCCAGACCTGACTTCCAACTCCTTCCTTGATTTCGATGCAAACAATTTCCGCATGCCAGGCGTTTGCAAGGCAGTTTAAAGTGGTGGTTAAAGGTGTGGATGCTGACTGTCCGAGCTTTGGGAACTTACCTGACTTCTCTGTGCCTCAGTTTCCTCATCCGGAAAATCAGGATGAGTTGTCATGGAGGATCGAATGGGTTAATTTGTGGAAATTTCTAAAAGAGCAGTTGGCACATAGTAAGCCCTTAAAAAGACTTAGCTAGTATTTGTAGGTATATTGGGCTTTACAGAAAATTTCAGGTTTACAAGTAGAAGTCAGATTGTGTACCCTGCTGTAAACAATTCAAATACCCAATTATCCATTCCTTGTCTTTAGCATCTGTTTAGCCTCTGCCACTGATATTTCTAATTAACCCCTACTGACCGTGGTACCTGTCTCCTGATCTCTTCTTCCTTCCCTTTCTTTGGCCAGGGGTCCTCAGAGTGGGGATTCCGGCAGGCTGTAGTGGGGTAGAGAGTTTTATAATGCAAGTCCCTGGCTGCTATTTTACAAGGAGGGTTTTTTTTTTTTTTCCAGTCCAGATTTATTACTGTTCATGTGTTTATGCCAGGAGCATTTGAGGCTAAAATCGCTGTTATCTGTTTCAGAGGAAGTGGGAGATGGGCGCTTCCAGACACGGCCTGTGAACAATCTGCTGCGACTGTGAGTCAGGAATTCCTGGTCCCCTTTCTGCAGGGTCCAGCCTGGGGGCTGTGCGGGAGCTGGCCTAAGGTTGATTCTGGGGTGTTGTCCAAGCCCAGTGCCAGCACCATTCTGAGAGAGGAAACAAAAGGACCTTGAGTGGGGAACATGGGGAAATTGGCTTGATCTTAGAGTCAAAAAGATCCAGATCCCCACCCCCCCACTCCCGCTCCATGACCTTGGGCAACTTAGTTCACCTCTCTGGGCCTCTGTTTCCTTACATGCAAATCACTAACAATAGCTACGTATGAGGCTGCCACTGTGGATCATCTTGATAGTGTATTTAAAAGGCAGTCATCAAAAAGTAATAATGTACTGTATGGTGGCTAACTTAACATGATTAAAAAAACTGGAAATACTAAATATGCCATAAACTAAATTAATAAAAATAGGTGATGAAAACTAAAATAAAATTCAAGATTTAAAATTAAAAAAAAAATAGAAGGCAATGGTGCATTTAAAAAGCCTGGTATACAGTAGGTGTTCAGTAAACAGTAGTCATAATTTATCTTATTCAGTGCTCATAACATTATTATGAGGCAGGTGTTGCCCAAGTTTGACTGAGCCAATTGCCACAGGTAACAAAGCTAAAATACAGGCACACCAGGACTACAGCCTGATGATCTGATTCCAAATGTTATGATTTTCTTTGTCTCTTACATATGACACAAAGGAAATGCATGAATCCATTCTCTTTGTAAAAATTCAACAATTCAGAAGCTTATAGGCTAGAAAGTGAAATTCATCCCTCACCCACAGACCCCATCCTCCTCCTCAGAGATAAACCACCATGAACAGTTCATTACAGATGAGTGTAGTCCATTTTCCATGAAGTTTTATAATAATTTTTACATGCACTTTTTAAACATGAATGGGATCCATCTGCCTATGGAGCCAGTTCTAGGACCTGTCTTGGACCCTTAGCTTTGTATCTTGGAAATTTTACCAAAGCTGTATGTACAACTTTGCATCTTTTTTGGTAACCACTACTTAAGAGTCCATAAAATGGCTGTATAATAAATAATCACATTTATTAGTGATTTTTCTATTAAAAATGGAATGTTTGTGGTGTTTCACGCTTGAACTTTCACTTGGTGTCTATTTGGTAGAACTTTATTTTATTTTATTTTTTAATTTTATTTATTTATTTGAGAGAGAGAGATCACAGAGGGAGAGTAAGAGGGACAAGCAGATGCCCCACTGAGCAGGGAGCCCGACTCAGGGCTCGATCCCAGGACCCTGAGATCATGACCTGAGCTGAAGGCGGACGCTTAACCTACTGAGCCACCCAGGTGCCCCTGTTAGAACTTTAAATACTGATTTAGTCACATCTGTCAGTCTTCCTTCTGCAGCTTTGAGTTTTGCATCTTGCTTAGGAAGAGCTTCTCCGCATCTCAAACTTGTAAGAATGTTCTCCCATGATCTCTCCTAGTGTGCTAAAACCGCATCATATTGCTAGAAGTGGGGCCCAAAGTGTTATCACTAAAAATGTGGGGTCAGTGTTACCATGCTGAAGGGGAGAACTAATTGGCAAGCCCTAGTTGTGTTATCTGAATTCATTTGCTATAGGGCATACTCTGCAGTTTGGGTTTTTTGTTTTGTTTTGTTTTTTTAAAGTTTTTATTTAAATTCCAGTTAGTTAACATACAGTGTTATATTAGTTTCGGGTGTACTTTACGGTGATTCAACACCACCCGGTGCTCATCACAAGTGCACTCCTGAATCCCCATCACCTAGTTCACCCATTCCACCACCCCCACCCCACCCCGCCACCATCTCCCCTCTGGTAACCATCAGTTTGTTCTCTATAGTTAAGAGTCTGTTTCTTGGTTTGGGTTTTTATGTTGAAGCTTCATGCATCTGGGATCTATTGTTCTGAATGACGTTGAACAGGATCTAATTTTATTTTTCCCCTTGTAAATGAAGGGTTGTATCTGTGCCACGTAGTGGATGGTCTTTTCTTTCTTCTTTCTGATTAAATTGTCACCTTTACCATTAAAGTTTCTCCCTCTATATGGGTCTGTGTCTGGAATCTCCTGTTCCATTTATATATTTATAAGATCAATCATGTTCATCCATCTATTTTGTTCTTTCTCTGTAATTGAGCCAATACTACATTGGCAAAGAATGAGTATTCAAGTAACACAATAAATATTTTTGAATGTTAATGGAATGAATTACAATAGTAGATGTATTACTTCACAATTCTTGTATTTCTGTTATTAGAGTGCTGAGTCTGATCTGTTAGTATTCATTTGGAATTTATGATCTATTTTGGTGAATACGGACCATGGTTTTTTATTTGTGTGCTCTCCTTGTCTAGCTTTTGGCACAAGTGAGTCCTTGGTCTTTTCCGTGGGATCCTACCTCCTCTCTGTTGCATTTCCACATATGTTAGTGACAGATTTTGTTCTGGCTCTCATGACAGAATGTATCTTTGGAGCATCAGTGAGAGACTGTAAGTGAAGAAAAACTCAGATCTTCATCCTGGATGAAATCACTGGAATCTGGAGGGTATAGGGAAGGGATTTACAGGCTCAGTGACTCGGCTCAATGGAGGAATGCAGACATCAGTTTTATGAACTTGACTAAAAAAATGTGTCAGGGTAACTAAACTCCACCAGAGGTGAATGTGTGGGGGTGTCTTTCTGTCACGTATTTGCAGGGATGTTTGCCTGTGGGCTTGCGATGAGCCTCTGTGCATGAATGTATAGTGCATATGTACATGCGTGCAAACACGGAAGTGAGGGTCTGCCCATGTGTACATGCATACGTGTAAGAATGAGTGTGTGTTGAGAGGGCTGCTTGTGTGTGTATTGAAGGAATTTCTGCTTCAATGCGGGCTGGTCAGGCAGGATGCCGCAGGATTGCTTAAGTCTTTCTTCATGGGTTTTGTGGGTGGGTGGAGCAGTAGGCCAAGATAAGGTACAGCTGGGAGAGGCTGAGGAAGGGAAGGTGAGGCACAGAATTGACAATATGGCTTTGAGAAAGCGATTTGATCTCACTTAACCTCAGTCTCTCCATGGGAAGCACGGAGAGACTCTTGCCCTGTTCCCTCCTCCTGTCCTCAAAGTTGGTGGGAGCCAATGCCTGTGAAAGCCCTTCACAGGTCACAAGGGAAGGGGATACCATTAGGCTCTGGATTCTTGTTTCCCGGATGTGCTGTCTGCCCCCAACAAGGCTGGGCTGGTGACGTGGCAGCCCAGGAGCAGGTCTGTTTTGTATGTCCTGGGCTGTCAAGTAAACATGTGGGAATGTGCTTTCTCCCAGAAGCTGGTGCCCTGGTCACATGTCACAGTGCTTGGATGATCTTCAAATGCAAGCTGACTTCCCTTCTGTGTCCTGTGGATGGAGGTGCTGACTCCTTCTCCCCTCCACTCCCCATGGCACAGAGACAAGCCAAGGAAGACAACCTGCATCTCTCTCCAGAGCAAACACTGGACATGTGGTGTCTGCTTTGGAAGCCATCTGTCGGGGCGACGGGAAAACTTCAGCTGTTCACTCTTGGTGACCCTGCTCCGCTGGCAGATGCCACTAACTTTTCCTCAGAAAACTGGATCTGCAGGTATAGAGGTGCCTGAACAGGCTTCAGCAGAGCAGCTTCCACTCTGCCCGTCCTGCTGTGGTGCGGGCAGCACGCCTTACGTAGGTCTGCAGGTGTGATGTCACCCATGCCGCCTGGCAGCTGAGGACCGGGAAGCCAGAAGATGAGGCTGCGAGGGAGCCTGGCCACTGTTGAGTGTGAAGTAAGGTGAGAAACGTGCTGCCCCACAGTGACCCACCTAACCAAAATGTGCCAAAACTTTCCAGTCACGTCGTGTATGGTGGGAAGTGTATTAAGACTCTTTCTGATGGAACTGACAGAAACAACCACCACCACAAACCAACCCAACCAAGTCATATTAGCTCAAGGAAAACATAAAACTTGTTGGCTTACATGACTGAGAAGTCCAGATAGGTTTCAGGCATAAGTGGATCCAGGCCTCAGCCATCTTCAGAGAGTACTCTATTTCTTCATCTCTTTGCTCTTTGCTCTTTTCCCTTTCTGCATTGTTCTCATTCTCTTCTCCTACAGACAGGTTAACTCCCTGTGATGGAGGAAGATGACCACTAGCAACCATGACTTCGCATCCTCTCAAGAACTCCCATAACAGGAAGACCTCTTCCCAGATTGCTTTAGCTGAAAAGTCTCAGTGAAGACTGACTTGCTTGGCCCAGGTCACGTGTCCAACTCTTGTACAATCACTGTGGCTGGAGAGGCAAATAACGTGTTCTGATTGGTCATCCTGGAGCTGGAGCAGGGGATTGGCAGTCCCCAGAAAGCACTTGGGGTGGGGAGGAGTGTATCCACAACTGGAAAGGATCCTTAACAATCAAAATTTGTGTTTACTGTCGAAAGAACAAATGATGGCTTAGTTTAGGGAAGACGGGTCCCTTCACTTAAGTTGCTTTCTGAGCCTTGGTGGGCAATGTTTGCCATGACTCTGAAGCCATCTCAGAGTAGAAGAGTTAAGATGAGGTTATCATACTGTTCATGTTCAGGGTGCCAATTTCTCCCTCCACCTCCCATTTCTGAGAATCCTTGCAAGAAGGCCATCACTGGAAGTTATGTATGCATGTCTATTTCCTTCTTGAGACTCTGAGAACCCAGTCTAGAAGGACCAGCCTAAAGTTTCCCTGTATGATGCTTTCCTTCTGGTCTGACCACATGTGCAAAGAGAAAGTTCCATATTGGCTGCAAATGTTTGAGAGCACTTACAGGGTCTACTGGCCAGTAATTGTATCTTTGGAACAGACTGATGTGGAAGTGTATTAGTCTGCTCAGGCTATTGTAACAAAATACAACAGATGAGTGGCTTAACAACAGACATTTATTTTCTTACACTTCTGAAGGCTGGAAGCCCTCTTCCAGGCTTACAGATGACCACCTCCTTCCTGTGTCCTCACATGGTGGAAAACTCTCTGGTGTCTCTTCTCATAAGGGCACTAATCACCTTGGATCGGGGACTGACCCTTATGACCTCATTGAACCTTAATTACCTTCATAAAAGTCCTATCTTCAAATATAGTCACATTGGTGGCTGGAGCTTCAATATATGAATTTTGGTAGGGGACAGGGGCCAAAGATTAAAATTAAAATTTATTCTTAAAATCCCAGAGAATCTCAGTCTCCTAGGATTATGTGTCAGAAATGAGGCTAGGGCGCCTGGGTGGCTCAGTTGGTTAAGCAACTGCCTTCGGCTCAGGTCATGATCCTGGAGTCCCAGGATCGAGTCCTGCATCGGGCTCCCTGCTCAGCAGGGAGTCTGCTTCTCCCTCTGACCCTCCACCCTCTCATGCTCTCTCTCTATCATTCTCTCTCTCTCAATAAATAAATAAAAATCTTAAAAAAAAAAAGAAATGAGGCTAAATGACAAACGAATTATCTTAATTAGCCTTTCTACCTCTATGCAACAGATCATTTCTTTTTTTTTTTTTTTAAGATTTTATTTATTTATTTGAGAGAGCGAGCATGAGCAGGTAGAGGAGCAGAGGGAGAGGGCCTCAATCCCTGAACTCCAGGATCATGACCTGAGCCAAAGGCAGACACTTAACTGACTGACTCCCCCCAAGGCACCACGAAACAGATATTTTCATTACCTCAATATCATGTAAGAGGTAATCAATGTCAAAGGGAGTTAAGTAAGTCACATAAAGTCACAGAGCCCCAAGTGGCAGAGCCAGAACTCGAACCCAAATCTTTTGAATTTAATCTTAGCCATGATGCTTCCAGCCACTGACAGCCTGCCTGCTGAGGGTCTGAACTGCAATTCTCTTTGAAATGTCCAGGTTCCCTGGAAAAATTTGGGCTTCGATGTCTGCCTATTTCACGCAGCACCTAGTTTTTAGAGACAGAGTTTCTTACGGATAGCAGAGAGAACTACAACCCGGGGAATCCAAAGCCCTTGGTGTGTTGGTTTTGGAAAGAGTCTGATGTGCCCTCAGACACTCACCCCGGAATATGCTCTGCTCACCATGCTCTTAGTGACTTCAGCCCATCTCTGAAGTTAGGTAGCACCAGTGTTCATGGTTTCATGGAAAGACATCAAGAAGCAAAATGTGAAAAACTCAGGAGTTCATGGTCTTAGTTCCCCATTGTGGTGGGCTTCCCGTGAAGCTGCAGAAGCTTCGGAGCCCCTCCACTTGTCTAGGAGTGGCTCCAGCTTCATGTTTACATAGCCCTGGGTTTTTGTAAGGTATTTGAACTGCAGTGGGCTAAGACTGCTAACTCTTTCCACTCCATTTCCCCTCCCTCAACCTTCTCCTTGAGTTGGATGGTGTCGGGGTGACCACTCTTTCATGAAAGATGGTATTGTGTGGTCGAACATATTTTATATGCACAGTTTTTGTCTTATTTTTCTGGAAGAGGGTTCCCAAATTGTCTAAACATCAGCCCACCAAAACTGATCTGGTTCTCCTTTCCCTTATTGCTCTGACTCAGGATCCTCTTCCCAAGTAGCCGAGTGCCCGTGAGCAACCAGTGGGATGGAGATCATAATGCCTCTCTCTTCATGTCACCCCCGGGATCCCTTTCAGCTCTAAGTGCAGAGTCAACAGCCAGCAGGCCCAGAGTGACTGCCTGACCTAGGAGCCTCTCAGGAACGAGCCTATTATTCATTAACAAGCCTGGTTATTTTATGGGCCAATTAACTTGGGAGGCCACGGAAGGGAAATTCCGACCTTGTGCAAGCCTGCATTTCCCCCTCCTCATCTCCCCTCTCTCCCCACTGTAGTTTGGGTCTCTGCCACTGTTTAAATTTAAGCTGATTTGCTATCCCAGCATCTGCAGTTTGATTATTTGACTATTGCCTGGCTCTTGGTCAAACCACCCGGGAGCCCACTAGCCAGTGATTAAATCTGAGCCTTGATTATAATGGTTTTATTTTAGTGGGGCCTCTGTTTATGGGCCCACTGGTATTAGAGTGCAGTGTTATTGTAATGAGGTAGTAGCCTCATAGAAATAATCAGGTGAAGCAAGTGGGCTGAGAAACACCAGACAAATGGAGTCGATTATTTGGCCAACACATCTCTACTAGGTCTTTCATTCTGTTGTGTAGGAAGAGATGAGAGGGGCCTGGCTATTAGCGAGCGTATACTGTGGGGTCAGGCATGATCTAGACACTTTTCCATGCTATACATTTTATTTTGAAATGATCCAGTAAGGTAGCATTATGAGCGTACTTGTATTTACAGAGGAAGCGCAGAGAAGTTACACACATTGCCCTCAGCCGCACAGCTAGTAGGTGGGAGAAGCATATACGCGGAGCAGTTTGACTTAAGTGCTGTTCCTTTCACTTTAAGCTGACTGATGTGGATACACTTGTCAGGCACTCCCAGCTCCTACTGAATCTTTGTTTTTGTTTGCTTTTGGTCTATCGATAGTCTCAGTATCAGAGAAATGTCTGCGGTGGGTGCTGCTTGGTGGGAAGAAGCCACGAGAAGTAAGAACTCAGGTGAGGCCATCTGTAGGAAGAACCACCAAGATTGTTTTGGAGGCAATGTTCAGTTGCAGTTTTGTTTCTTGATATCTTAGTGAGCATAGTGCAGCCTGAGATGGACAGGCGCATCACCCCAGGGGCGGGGGCCGATCCCAGGGCAGCCACTAACTTCTGTGTGTCCTTAGGCAAGTCCCCACCTCTCCGCCTCTCTGGTCCCTGCCTACTTTTCCAGCATTAGCACCTGCCATTCTCCATCTTGCTTCAGCTGCTTTGGCTTCACAGAATGCAAGTAGTTGATTCAGTAAATGGTCCCGGGAAATGCTGAAAAGGGAGCAGGGACAGGAGGCAAAGGTGGGGAGAAAGGCAATAAAGGGTGATCAGTACTTACAGTCCCTTCTGGGCACTGGAGCTTCGTCCTGCGAGGGGACAGCGGGAGCCAGTGTGGAACAATACTTCAGTTATCCCACCCAAGGGAGAGTGACCTTCTGTGACTTGGGAAAAAGCCCCTACAGAGTTGCAAGTTTAGGCAGTTGGAAGACTGGCTGGTGTGCGCAGATGTCGCCCAGTGCCAAGAGGATATTCTGATACGGGGAGAAATATAAACCTTAATTTGTTTAAGCCACTGGAGCAGGGTTTTCTGCTATTTGCACCTGAAGGGATTCCTAAGGTGAGCATTTGTGTAAGGACACCTCACTTCCTTGCAGTCCCATGCACACATCGCTCTTTGTCTTGCCTCAGATAGGGACTCCCCCCGACACCCCCATACTACTGCTTCTGCCCCATGTGCTTTTTCCTCCCCCTCCTCCCCCACGGCCTCTCTTCATCCTTTCAATGCAGTGCAGAGCGCAAGTTTCCAAGAGGGGCAGTGTCTAACCAACCCAGCAAAAGTGGTTTCTTTGAACCTAGGTCTGCCCAAATCCAGACAAAGCACAAGTCCAAGTTGTGTTTGTTTTTTTTCTCTTTTTTTATGACAAGATTCAGCAAGGAGGAAACCACCCTGTCAAAAACACTTCCTCTCAAAATCCATACTGAGTGATAACAAACAGTTCACCCTCCAGCCCTGGGTCAGGGACCACACTCTGGGGTAGCGCCGCTTCATACAGTTCTGGCCACTGCATGCCCATTGAGGGATGTTCCAGCTAGCAGTTGCCACATACAAAAGCCACTCCAGAAACTTCCCGGCTTTAAACCTTAATTATTTGGGGGGCGCCTGGGTGGCTCAGTCAGCTAAGCATCTGCCTTCGGCTCAGGTCATGATCCCAGGGTCCTGGGATCGAGCCCCGCATTGGGCTCCCTGCTCAGCAGGGAGTCTGCTTCTCCCTCTGCCTCTGCCCCCTCCCCCTGCTTGTGCTCTCTCTCTCTCTCTCAAAGAAATAAATAAAATCTTTAAAAAACCCCCACAATTATTTTATCATTTCTCATCATTTCTCTGGATCAGGAATTTGGGAAGGGCTCAGCTGGTCAATTGTGGTTTGGGGGTCTCTCATGCGGTTGCAGCCAGATGACGGCTGGAGTTGAATAGTAGAGTGGCTGAAGCTACTGAGGGCCTGTTGGGTGCCTCTCTTCCTTTGGGTAGCCTCAGAGCCACTCCGCTCAGTGGCCTCTCTGGGCTAATTTGGATTTCTTTCCAGCACGGCATCTCAGGGTGGTTGACTGCTGACATGGAGGCACAGGTGGAGACCGAAGATCTCAAGAGTGAGTGTCACGGTGGGCAAAGGGGTCTCTGAATCACCTTCAGGAACTGAAGTCATGTAACATCACTTTGGCATACTCTCTTGATTGAAATAGCCACAAAAATGTACCTATATTCAAGAGAAGGGGAATGAGACCCTACCTCTTATGGAATAGTGGCAAGATTCTAGAAGAACATGTGACATGGGAGATGGTGTTGTAATCATCTTTGGAATACACAACCTGCCTCCATAGGGTGGCATATATGGGGTAAGGGTGAAGAAGGAAGGCAGAAAGTCTTGTTAGTAAGCTGGTCTGGGTGAAGAATGCAGTGGGGTATCATCTAGGCAGGGAGAGAGAAGAGGAGGAGTTGATTTGTATCATGTAGGAGGAAGAAATCACTAGGACACGGTGACCAGGAAATGAGGAATGAAGGAGAAAGTGCAGCAAGGATGTGCCAAAGATTGCCGGCTCTGGTGTCTGGGTGGACGGCGCGTCATTTGCCAACTTGCTGACTTGGAGAACGAAGGAAAAAGAGCAGGAAGCAGGAGTGGGGCTGTTGATGGGTTTGGCTTTGGCCATGACATGTGGGTTTCATATTGCCTAACTGATTAAAATTCTTCCAAGTGGAAGACTGAGCAACAGTGTGGAGCTCGGAGGAGACTATATCCAGCTCTTAGAATCTCTGCATTGGGATGCATCAGTACCCAGACAAAAACTGGGCGGCAGAAGGGCGTGGATATTCGGCCAATGCATGCAGTGGGGAAAGAGGCTGCTGAGCGCAGCACTGCACAGCGTTGGTCAAACTTGCCTGTCAGAAACACCAGGGGAGCCCATTAAAAATAAAGTTCCCAGGCCTCACCCCAAACTTACTGAATCAGAATCTTTGGGGGAGGGGCCTGGGAATCCCTATTTTTAGCAAATGCCCCAGGTGATTCATGATCGGGCGAGTTTGGCTCACACTGGGGAGGTGATTCCAGGGCTCTATGTTGCCCAACACTGGAGCATCGTTCACATACACAACAGGTAAATGGTACCACTGGCGTTGTGTTGAGCTGTCACCTGGATCTGGAACTCGGGCTCTGGAGACCAACATCTGAGTGTCGGTTTGGGCTCCACTACTTCCTGTGGGATCATGGGAATGTGAAAGCCTCTTAGTCTCTGCATCTTGTGTCTAACCTGGGGATAAGGATTATATATGTATATATACATATATATATAATGATTACATGTATGCATTTCCACACCGATCTCTGACAAGTGGGTGTTCAATTTAATTCTGACATTAACTGCCTGGAGTTAGCAGATCCATTAGTTAAAAGGCAAGGTTCCCAACAAGGCTGCCCTTACCTCAGATGCCAGCCACAATTGGGGTCCCCAGGCTACCCACACTTCTGTCTGACTTGGTCACAAATTTGGGGATTCCCATGACTTGCCCATCTCCCCTGGTTGATAATTCCCTCAGGAACAGGCTATACTTACAATTACCATTTCATTATCAAAGGTACAAATGACCAGCCAGATGAGTGGTACAGAGGGCAACATCTGCAAGGGTCCCAAGTGCAGAAGTTTCTGTCCCCAGGTGACAATGGTACGCATTTAGTTGGAGAATCACCGCCCCAAGGCTCTATGTGAAATCAGGCTGTCTGAGCTGCGAGGGAAGGCTAGAGACACCAGCTTAGGACAAGGCAGACACCTTTGGTTTCCTACCCAGCAGCTCTGTTGTTACCATACCCACTACCAGTATAACAATTTGGTTTTGCGTAATGGTGGCTGTGCTGTTCTGGAGAGGCTGAGCCCTTCCTTACCCAGCCCTGGGATGAATCATGATGGGTGAGTGCCAATCAAGGTGCTCTCCTTCCACTGACCATCCAGCTTTGGGTGCAACCAGGTGACCTGATGCTGGCAGGGATGCAGGAGGGAAGTCAACAGGGAGTTTGGGAATGTCTATCCCTGTGGGTTAAAAAGGTAAGGAAGAATCACTCCCTCTTCTACCCCTCGTATTGTTTTGTTTTGTTTTGTGTTAAGAAAGTATGGGTGTTTATTTTTATGAATAAGTTGGCTCCCCAGCACTCTGTACCTCCCCTTTTGCAACACCCTCCAAGCTTTGGTTAGCAGTGGCTATTTCCGTTCCCCAGTGCAAACTGTGGGAGGGCAGGACAGGCTTGCCTCCTTCCCTGCTGGGTCCCTGGCTCAGCTGGCAGTGCATAGTAGGTGCTCACTAAATGAATGCTTGCCAACTGAGCAACCTGTGGCTTCTGCTCTAGCCCAGGCCATCCACTCACTCTGTGGTGCTGTTTTTAAGTGGCCTATCGGACAAAAGGGCGTGGATGATGAAAGCGTGGATGGAAAAAGGGGTTGAGGAATTTTGCGCAAAGGAACCACATTCAGGAACAGCAAATTCACCGCATTCTTTAGAAGCCTGTGAAAATCTGGCAGACAAAAAAGGGTTTTGTGAGTGGGTGTCAAATGATAAGTGTAACCATGGACTTTTTTTTTTTTTTTTAGGAGAGGGGGAAGGGGTGAGAAATCGCTATGTCCTCTTGGACAATAGAGAATGATGTCTTCTAATTTTAAAATGTCTCTCTTTTTAAGGGTCCGATGGTTTCAGAGCATTTTTTCTCTTGGAAAAACAAATGTACTGTGTTAACATCAACAAAGAAGGCTTCTCTGGAATGAAGCTGTATCTTTGGGTGACACTGCAGAGAAATTCTGCTCTAGACTTTGTAGTTCAGGGGCAGTCACTGGCACTGAGAAGATTGTTTCTTCTCCCAAAACTTTTTTTTTTTTTTTTAAGATTATTTATGTATTTATTCAGAGAGTGTGGGAGAGGGGCAGAGGGAGAGGGAGAGAGAGAATCTCAAGCAGACTCGGCCTGGAGACTAAGGCAGGGTTTGATCTCACGACCCTGAGATCATGACCTGAGCTGAAACCAAGAGTTGGATGCTTAACTGACCGAGCCCCCCGGGCGCCCCTCCCAAAATGCTTTTATTTTGAAATAATTCCAGATCTAGAGAAAAGTTGCAAGAATAGCAGAGATTCCTAATATTCTTCCCCTAGATTCTCCAAATGTTGCCATTTTGCCACATTTATTTTATCTTTCTCTCTGTATATATTATCTTTTTTTTTTTTTTTCTGAACTGTTTGAGAGGAAGTTGTGGACATGATGTCCTTTTATCTCGAAATACTTCAATGTATATTTTCTCAAGTAACAAGGGCATTCTCTTACAATAATCAAAATCAAGCGATTTCCATTGATATAATGCTATATCTAACCTGCAGACCTTATTCAAATTTTGCCAATTGACCTAAGAATGTCCTTAATAGCAAAAACCTCCCACATTTTACTGGTTCTCAGTTCAATCCAGGATCATATGTTAAACTTAATTGTTATGTCTCTTTAATTTCCTTCAATATGGAATAATCCTCAGGCTTTGTCTTTCATGATCTTGACATTTTTCAAGAGTATGGGTTAGTTGCTTTTTTAGAATGGCCCTCAATTTGGCTTGTGTGATGTTTCGTTATATAGTAAGATACAGGTTTACATTTTGGACAGGAATATTCCAGGAATAATGCAGTGTCATAAAGACTAATTTGAAAAAGGTGATGGTTTCAAAGGGTTTGGTGTTTGAGAAAGGTCAGAAGCATTGCTGAGTGGCTATGATCACAGTCCTTAGAATTACTTGCTAGAGATATGGTTTAGGGGTGTGATCTTGAGAGAGTCACTTTGCCCTCTGAGCCTTAGTCTCTAATCTGTAAAACGGGAAGAGTGGTGGCAACTTACGTTTACTGAGAACTTACTATTGCCAGAGGTTGTTCCAAATGTCTTACATCTAGTGACTCATTCAATCCTGAGGACAACCCTATACCAGAGATATTTTTCAACATTATTGTTCTCCTTTTGCAGATGGAAATGAGGCACAGAGAGGTAAACAACTTAAGTTCCACAGTCACACAGCTGTTATGTGGTGGTGATGAGTTTCCACCCAGGTGACTGTCTCTAGAGGATACCTGTTTAATCCCCGTGCCATATTGACTCCTTGAAGTGATACTTCAGAAGGCCGTTTATGAGGACTAAGGAAGGATATGGAGGGCAAAATCCTTGTTAATATCTTCCTTTATTCAATGTGTTTTTCATTTTATAAAGGACTCAGTCAAGATGTTCCAACTTGGTGACACTGATGTGATCAAGGATCTAAGATTAACCCCAGTCCAGCTGATGTTTACAAGGTTCCTGGGCCTCATGAAACAATGAAGTCAACCTTGGGCTGTGTAAAAGGATGAGGGAGAGAAGGGCAACTCAGCATCTGCACTTGGCCTTGGCTCTTGGGCACTCACAGATGGTCCATGTTTAGTGGTGGCTGAGCCTGTGGAATGAAGCCTGGCGAGGAGACCACTGATGCCATTTCTGTTGGGTTTTGGAATGCTTTCAAGTTGCCTTATCTTAATGGCATGTTCCTCAGGCCATCATAAAGTGTGTTCACATTTCCCAAGTGCTGGTTGCTGAGGAAATGTAGGCAGAAGCAGGCAGATCAGATCCCTCCAGGCAGGACCACTGAGGCTTTGGGATTCAAATGTGTCATGTTGGGGAAAGGTGGAAGAGATGATTTGAAGTGAGCTGAGTCCATCAAATTTTTGCAGGGATGATCACCTGCAGTCATTTTTTTTTCTTGCCTGGATAAGAGAGATAGGAAATGAATGTTTTGTTACTTGTGTGTAGGACAGGGTTATTAACTGGGTTCCATGGGTAGGTTTCAGGAATTCTATGAACTCTTTGAATTGTATATAGAATTGAATATATTGCAGTTGAATTGTGAGTGAACATATATGTGTTCATATGTATTTCCTAGGGAGAGATTTCCAGTTTTTATCAAGCGTTCAATGTGTTCTGTTATTTAAAACAGAAAAAAAATTCTTGGTGGTCAGGAAAGGATATGAGAAAGAAAGGGAGAGAGAGGAGAGGGAGAGAGAAAGCGAGAGAATATTATTTCACAATAGTTATACAAGAAGTTGCTAGGAAACCATTCATTGACTTTGTGAATTATAAACATTTTCTTCTTAACCCAAAATAAATAGACCTCATATCATTCCAATCATGAGAACACAGCTGCTTGTGTGTTGGGAAGGAGTGGGGTTGGATGTTTTGTGTGTGTGTGTGTGTGTGTGTGTGTAGGGAGGGGTGGGAGTGGGGGAGAAGGGGAGGAAGGGAGGATGGGTGGAGCGGGGGCTCTCTGAGAGTGCAGAGAATAGGAATGTGGGCTTTTTCCTGTCTTTAAGAAGGAGCAGAGATCTTCCTGCAGTCAGCCCTCAGTAGATGCCCCAAGATTATGATCCTTGATGACTAATGATGATGGCTACAGGTGACAGACCTGTCATTTGTACTCAAGGGATGTGTGGGAGTTTCTGCTTGCCTTCAAATTTGCAAATCTCACAAATGATTCATATCCCCTGAAAGGAAAAATCAAAGTGAAGTAGGCTGCTTAGCTTCTTAGCCTCAGCTTTTCCAATGGAGCCGTCGAACTTCTGGGGCTTCCTTCTGGGTGTGCCTGTGGCCTGTCCCACGTGGCTTATAGGGACAAGTGATCAGACTTCTCAGATGTTTAGGGGCATCTGGATTTCAAATACTTGTTTTATATTCGACTGTAGCTTTTTTTTTTTATCTCTGAAATGATATTATGCTTGAAATCCATATTTCTCTAATTAACAGAGTTGAGGGCCAATTACTTTTAATCCCTGAATCCATGGGATTTTTTTTTTTTATCTTTTCATCTTCTGCCTCCCTTTACCACTTATATCCTAGGTTTTGTTTTTTTTTTTCAACTTTAAACTGAAGTTATAGAGCCAGCTTCTCATCACTGCTACTATTTTATCATGTATTATTGTGAAGCCATACAAATCTTATTTTTTATTATAGTTTTGGGCTTCCAATTTAAGTATATACACTGGTAATCCACAAATACCATACCATGTTTAGCTAGTGTCCCTGTTCACACCCAACCCTTGATTCTGTGCTCTCCCTGTCCTGCCATCCATGCTGCCCCTAGGTCTACATTTGCCCTCTTCGACTGCCCTGTTCTTCCACTAAATGTGTTACTTGGGCTTCAGTCTAGAACCAATCACTCAATGGTATCTCTAGTGATTTGTCCCTCTCATCCCTCTATTACCAAGCTTTGCTCTTTGCTAGATCAAACCTGCAAACATATGCATGTGCTGTTATCTTGTCCATCTTAAAAACAAATGAACTTCCTGTGACTCTCCTGTCCCAAAGCCTTTCTGTTCTGTTTCCCTTTGTAGGAAAGTTCTTATGAAGAGTTGTCTATACTCTGTCTCCACCGCCTTTTCTCCCACTTTCTCTTAAGCCCCCTCTGATCTGCCCCATTGTTCCACCAGAAGTACTGTGGGCCAGGTCCCCGATGCCTAACCTGAGACCATATCCAAGGCTCACTTCTTACTTCTTGTCTTACTTGTCCTGTCAACTGCACATTACACTGCTGATCACTTTCTCCTTGATTTACTTCCTCCCTTGGCTTCCAGAGTACCACCCTCTTGCTTTTACTGTCTCTCTGGCTGCTCTTCTCTCTTTCTCCTGCTGTTTCCTCCTCTGCTGTTGCAGAGCCCTAAGAATTAGACTTGGTCTTCTTCTCAATTATACTCATTCCCTGGATAATCCCATCCAGCCTCATGGTTTTAAATGCTACTCATCCACTGAAAACATTGATTGAAATTTCCATCCCAGATGTCTCACCTGAACTCTGCACTCACATGTCCAACTGCATACCCAACATCTCCCCTTGTATGTTTGATGGATTTCTCAAACTCAACATATCAAAACCGAACTACATTTTTGACTCCTAAACTTGCTCCCTCAAAGCCTTCCCAAACTTAGTCAGTTGATAGCAATTCTATCCTTCTGGTTACTCAGGCCACAGATGGTGTTATCATCGTTGATCATGTGTCACACACCTAAACACTCCATCAGGAAATCCTACTGACTTTCCCTTCAAAATAGGCCCAGAATAAGCCCATCTCCCATCTTCCACCACGGTCTAAACCACTGCCTTCTCTGAGCTGGATGACTGTGATAGCCCCCTGGCCTGGTTCCCTGCTTCCATCCTGGACCCCCATAGTCTAGCCTCAATACAGCACCCCGAGTGACCCTTTTATATAGACTCAGTCATGTACACCCTTATCTCTTAAAACCCCAAAGTTTCCAGGTTCCTGCAGAGAAAAAGTCAAAGGCCTTTCAAGGCCCTCAGGGTCTCTGTGGTGAGGTCCCTTTTTACCCCCTGTTATCTCCCTCCACACTCCCCTTGCCCTCTTCACCCCAACCACCCTGGGCTTCATGTTCCTGGAATGGCCAGGCACACCCCCAATGGAGGCCTTTGCACTGGCTGTTCCTCTGCCTGGCACACTTTCCCCCAGATACTCATTCCCACGGCTCCTTCACATCTTTCCTTGAATGCCACCTCCTCAGGCAGGCCTGCCCTAAATGCTCTGGAACTCCTAATTTATCCTCTTATAGTGTCTTTTTCAAATCTCTTTTATGGTATTTGTTACATCACTGTAATGATCCATTTATAGATGTCTTCTCCTCCTCTAGAGTGTGAGTATCTGCCTCTGGTTGTGAAATCTGTGCACTGGACAAAGGTATCTGGCTAGAGGGACAAGTGGGGGCTAAAATTCTGGCCAGGGCTCTGCTGGTCAGTAGTTGTGCCTTTATCTAGAGTCACATCAGCTCAGAAGGTGAAGCACCTTTTTGTAATTTGCACAAAAGCTCCTTGTGTTCCAGCAAAGCCGTATGTCCTTGTATTTGATGAATGAATAAACACCTACTCTTTAGATGGGCAGCACTATCGCCTTATCGAAATGTGGTTATCCAGAAGGGAGGAATCACATCTATTTAATTCATTTTTCATCATCCCTAGTAAAATACGAGAAGCCAATACATTAAGCAAGACCCAGGCAGAATTGTGTGTGTGGGGGGGTGGGGGGTGTAATATCTCCTCTCCCACACCTTTCCCTTAGTTTCCTTTATTATTATTATTACTATTATTACATTTAAGAGTAATAGAAGAAACAATGGATTTGAATTCAGGAAACCTAAAATCTGCACCTTAGTTTTCTTCTATCCAAATGGAAATCTTGGGGCATCTGGGTGGCTCAGTTGGTTAAGCGTCTGCCTTCGGCTCAGGTCATGATCTCAGGGTCCTGGGATCGAGGCCCCACGTTGTGTTTCCTGCTCAGTGGGGAGTCTGCTTGTCCCTCTCCCTCTGCCCTCCCCCGTCTCATGCTCTCTCTCTCTCTTTCTCAAATAAATACATAAAATCTTTTAAAAATTTAAAAAAGGAGGAAATCCTGTATATCTCAATGGGTTGGGGTAAGGACAAAACAATACAATATATGTGAAAAGGTATTGCACACGATAAATTCATACAGCTGTTAAGGGTTATTGCTATCATTCCTAGATTGCTTAAGCTATATTCAGATGCATTTTCTAGTTCAATTAATGTGTAAGACTTGCTCTGACAATGTTGATTCGAATGATAACAACACAACATGCTGGAAACATTTCTGGAAAACACCCAGAGGCATCTCTTTGAATTACTCATTTTCCAACAGGTTTTTATAGGTTTTGTAACATAATTTGAAATGGCCTAAACCTACATGCTAAAGGGCATTCCACTTAGCATCTGCGCTTCTTAATCTGCACATATGTTTACTTCTCTTTCTGTTGCTTAGGGTTTGGTTAAAGGGATGTTTTCAAATGGATTCTCCTTGATGAAGCCATTCTGCTCATTAATGAGACTATGCCCCATATCACACTTTTTCTAACCAAGTGTATGCTCGTGGGGCAAGAGAATCCTTCCAATGTCCTTTCAAGTCCTTGTGGGAGTGTAGCCCTGAAAATTTTGTGGAAAAGGACGGAAAACCAGGGCTGATAGGTACAGTGGAAAGTAGAGGGTAGAGGCATCAACATCAAGTCTTTGTATTTCCCTGTAATATTCCTGACTGTAGTTTCCAAGAAATATATAGTATAAGACATACAGAGAAGATGAGGTGCATAGCACAATCTCAAGGGCAAGAACAAAGTCAAAATAGGAACACCAGAAAATTAAAGAGGTAAGGACATGGATACCCCAAGGGGGCTGGAGTTATTCAACTGTTGGAATGATCCAGGCCTGGGTTCAAATCCTGGTTCTACCAGTTACTTCCCTGCATTAGCCTGGGTTTCTTGTCAGTAACATGTGGCTACAGTATTCATTCCATAGCACTAGCAGAAGGATCAAATAAAAAATACACTTTCAGAAAATTGCCTTGCAAACAGTAAGTTAACTGTGGTTGCCATGATTATGATTATTATATCAATAGTAATTGATGTCTTAACTGGTCATTTCTAAACACCATAAATGTGAATAAAACAGTCATGGTGGTTAAGAGCTTGGGAAGTCATTTGACCTGAGTTCAAACCCAGCTCTGCCACTTACCAGCTGTGTGAACTTAGACATGTATCTCAACCTCCCAAAGCCTCAGTATCTTCCTCCATAAAATGGGAGTAAAATCAATACCTACTTCATATGTTTTCTAGAGACCAGAATTACATAATGAAAGCAAAGAACATGGATACTGGACACCTTATTGGACCAAGAGTCCTCAATTATTTCATGTTCTTTCCCATGCATTGAAGTTGTTCCTGCCAAGAAGGGAGAACATGGAGGATTCTGGGTGTGGGACACGGGGTAAGTCTGAAGACTGAGTGCCAGCTTAAGCCACTGCCATGGACCTGGAGTTCTTTCTAGGAGGTGGCTCACGGGGCTTAGGGGTTTCCCAGGACCATCATGATGTCAGGACACAGTGCCTCTGCCAGAAGGAGCTGACAGGGCAGGACCAAGCATCATGGCTAAACTTTCGGAGTCAAACAATTCAATTCCTATATCCACCCCTTAGATCTGTGGGACCTTCGGCAAATTACTTAACCTTTCTGAGCCTCAGCTTTACCTATAAAATACAGATAAGACATCTGGCAAGACCTAGATGGAATTGTGAAGGCCTATTTTCCCAGGCCATTCTCTTAATTTCCTATATTATTATTGTTCCATAGAGTTGATATAAGGATTAAATGAGATAATAAATGTAAAAATGTGCCGGGCTAGGAAAATGGAAACTATTTTTATTACACCAGCAAAATCATTTAATCATACATTTTGGGTAACCAGTTACTGAGTACTCCCTCTATGTCAGATACCATGCCAAGTACTATGAGACCACTTCTGATTTATTCAATGAGTTTTTGAGTATTTTCTGTGTGCTAGACATCATCCTAGGTGCTTACCCATCAAAACCTTCAGAAGTCTAGATAAAACACCCCTCAAGACTATTCAATTCTACTACTCCGTGAGGCTCCAGGTTGTGAACCAGTTTTTCTTAATTCGTACATCAAACATGATGCCAAGAATTTTGTGAACAACTGAAAATATAAAGAGGAATAAGACTCGGCCCTACCCAGCAGAGGTTTCCAGCCAGGTAGGGCCATTTTGACACTTCTGTCTTCTCATTTCTTTCTTTTTTTGAATGTCATCTGTGGTTGACTTCTCTTTTGTTATGTACTCAATGGTTATAACAATTAATTGAATAGACATGCATTGTATTTCTGCTATGTCCAGGTCATTGTAGGTTTTGCTTGGAACATAATAAAGAAATAAGATATAGTCCCTAACTCAAGGAAGTTCTAATTTAGTGATGGAGATAAAGTTCCCATGAGAAGTCAGATAATAATCACGTAATAGTGTTTTGCTGAATAAAATGAATGCCTGACTGAAATGATGACTTTGAGCAAGTATCATCTTAAGAAGCAGGGACTTTATAGGCAGATGGACCCGACTTCAAGGCCTGGCTCTGCTCTTAACTAAGTCTTGACTTTGCCAAGTCACTTAATCTCTCTGAAAGTTCTATCTGTTTTAAAATAGGACCAAGCATTGTGAGCATTGACTGAGTCAATGCTCGTAAATGCTCAGCACAATCCCTGGCACAGAAAAGCTTGACTTTTAGCCACTATTATCTGAATTAATGGTATCATTATCATCCTCACTCACAAACCCTCACTACCCCGGGTGTGTGGGTGTGCATGTATGTCTGTGCCCATTGTGTGCATACAGTTAGACATTTTACTTGTCACCCCTGATCCAATCTGATCAGAGAAATTCATTCAACCATTCATTGAATGAATAGTCACTGAACGCCTACTAAATGTCAGTCAGTGTCCTGGGCACTGGAATAGAGCAGTGAGCAATCAGCCCTAAAAGTCAAGGTCTCTGCCCTCATGGAGCTTATCTTATTGTAGAACAGCCAGATGATACATATAAAACATCAACCGTGATGGCAGGTAGTGATAAAATAATATGCTGTGAAGGAAGAGGACAGAGCATCTTCTCTCTTGCTGCAACACAAAGACTATTTTATTTCCGGTCGTATCTCCCCATATCCAGACCAGTGAGTGAGTGACCCCTTGTTCAGGTCACCACTCTCTCTTCACATCTCAGACTCTGAGTCAGCAGGACACTCCTCAGAAGACAGTCCTGTCATCAGCAGGAACATGTCTGGTCTCCTACAACAAGGAAATGGGAGGACAGGAGATAAAAGGCCAAGCCCAAGAGAGTAGCTGGACTTCGCAATCACGTTAGAAGTAAATAATTATGGGTGCTCCAGTTTGATCTGATTATTGGTCCAGATGCATGGCGTGAGTGGCTAGTGGCCAGTAGGGAACAGCTGCTTTTGCTGTAACTGGTCCCTTCAGTGAGAGCAGGAAGAAGTCTAGTTAGCCTGATTTATTGAACTATTTAACATCCACTGGATGTTCTTTATTTTACTGTTATTTATGACTTGTTGAGTCCTGGCAGTAAGCTTTGGATGAAATAAGGTGCAGGTGGAAGGCATGGCCTGGGGCTGAGGGGGTTTCCATGTAAGGACGGGACAAAGCAAAGCTTCCACAGCTCTCACGAAGCGCATGGGCTGAGAAGGTGGTGACATCTCCAAGGTGTGAGTCTAGCCCGTCCCCCATTCCCCGGATTCCTTTCACACCTCCTACATGCTCCCCGCTTCCTGGGCCTTCCCTTCCTCTCTTCACAGACACTCCCCCCACCACAGGCAGGCCTTCGTGGTAGCAAATGAACCTCCCGTCAAACCCACCCAAATATCTCTGGGATTTGGTTTGCAGCCCTGGCCCCGCATGTTATGTTTATAAAAGTCGGGAGGAAAGAGAGATTGGAGAGGGGAGGCACGAGGAGGAAACAGAGACGCACACACGGAGGCCATTTTACTCCCGTGAAGAGGAGCAGATGTTTCCCATGTTATATTTTCCGTGTCTGGAGTGGCCAGAGATGTGGGGGGCATCATCCCTGGCTGCTCCCCGGGCTCGAGGTGGGGGGTCTGACGAGAAGCCTGAGGTGGGCCAGCAGCTCTTCCTCCGCTTCAGTCACGCATGGAGCCCTGATGGGACCACGCACTGTTTACACTCACAGCCAGGGAGCCGTCGGGGGAAGAAGCTCCCCGACCACCACGCTACCTCACTTTGGCTCCGGAAACTTCCTCCTGGATGGCCACCCTGGTTGACCCCAGCCCATCCCCTGCCTGACCCCAGCTTGCCCACTCAGGGCAGCCTTGGAAACCTTTCTGTCCTCACTCAGCCTGGACCAGTGTGTCACCTCTGCTGGGGCTGTCCTGGGCTGGGCGGCCCTTTGAGTGTGCTTCATTCCCCCACAGATGCCTCTGGGCCGTGCTGGGAGCTCAGCTAGACCCTCTGGAGTCCGTATGCACATGAAATGCCACAGACTAAACACTGAGTCACCGCTCGCTCGCTGCCCTCCCCGAAGCTCTGGTTTCAGAGGGAGGACCTGAGGGCTTTGCTGAGAGAAATAGTCTCCCCCCTTTGCTTGCTGGGTGGTTTTAAGGTGCGGCAGCGGCAACATTGCTGGGAAAGTTGTGGGTGGGCCAAGGGCCAAGTACAATGGAGGTATCACTGGGTCAGCACTTCGTGGGAGCACCAACCCCGGCCTCTCGCTCTTGCCCCCACCCCTTGGGCTCCCCCCAGACTGCAGCCAGGAGCCGTGGCTCGTGGCTGTATTAGAATACGACCACCACCTTCTGCTTACAGAAGGCGGCCAAAGTGGCAGTGATGCCACCAGACCCTCTCCACAGCCCTGTAGGAAGGCGAGCGAGGGCCCTCCCATTTTGCAGAAGAAGAAATGGAGCTCCAAGAGGACAGAGGACTTGCAAGGGAGCTGTGCCTGGAGAGTGCTGGGGACCAGTCTCGGGGCCAGGTCTCCCGGCCCAGGACTCTCATCCCAGCAGGCGGCTGCAGGAAACAGCTGGTTTCCATAATGACAAAAGATGGACTGGGAAATTCAGTGTTGGATTCTTAGAGAAAAAGGAAACTGACCTCCCACAGCGAAGTGATCAAGGCGTGGCTCACAGGCCAACTGGGCATTGGTTCAGTGGCCTATGCAGTGACCCGAGCCTCAATGTTCCATGGGCGGGGAAGAGTACAGCAGGATCCATTGGCTCTTTGGATCTTGACCTAGTGGCTGGAACCCTGGGAATTTGCTTAGCTATGCTTATCAGGGGCTGGCTCACCCTGAGCCCCCTGGTGAACCTGAATGCTTGGCATGGCTGTCTGAAGATTTGGGTTGATCTGTTTATGGATGGGAGGGAGGTCTGGTCATTTTGTATCTTAGACAGTTAAGGGTCATGATCAGTCACTGTTAAGGCATTTCCAAGAACAGCCCATCGGAGGAATCCACATTGAGGCTGATGAGCAGCAAATTCTTGTCCACTCCATGCGTCGGTATTGCCTAGCAGCCCGTGCTGTCTCTGTTTTGTCTGCTCCATATGGATGGACCTATTAATGGCTAGAAGGAGGGTAGGAGTAGAGGAGAGGAAGGTAAGAGCAGCACTTTATAATTTAGCATGATGTCCATCTCTGGCTCCTTTTTAGAATGCAAAATCCAAAAGCTGGGAGATTCTCTTCTGTTTGCTTTTCGAATCTTAGAAAAGCATCCAATTAACATCAGGGACCTCCAGCTTACTTTCACCCAAAGAGCCATTTCCTCGGGAGTAGAAGTTAATAAAAAGACTCTGACTCAGGCAATGTTCTTAAATATTTTTGACCATGACCCACACATTCATGTAAATGTGACTGAAACAAAAGTTTTACAAAGCAATATTTATCCTTACTTTTGCAATTAATTCTGGTAAGTTCTCTTCTGTTGTATTTTACATTACTAAAAAAAAAAATCTGGTTGAACTACTAACGCATGATTGGAAAAACTCTGTTATAGAGGTCTTTGTAAACGGTCTCATCAGCTTCTCATATAATGGCTTCATTAATTAGTCAGGCCCAGGCCCAGGTCCCTGGACCCCGCCAACGACGCTAGTTATGGTCAGCTGCTCATTGCTGCTCACCCACACGGAGTAGGATGATGATAGGGAGCAAGGTTTCAAATCCTCAAACAGATTGTTACCAGAAAAATGACTTCACAATAAGGAACTGTGAGCTGAATGATGGTGGTGGTGGGGAATATCAAAGGACAAATGAGAATGACCAATTTAACTTCATTTTTCCTGCCTCCTGGTGTTTCTTCATGCTGTTCCTTCCTCCTGAAACACTTTCCAGTTCTTCTGCTTCTGTCCAAAGTCTGCCAATCCCTCAAGGATCACCTCTTCTAGGAAGTCTTCCCTGGCTACCTTTCCCTGCTTGGAGCTTGCAAACATCTGACTACCACTTATTTGATGCATCATCATGCTTTGCCAGCTGAGTTGGAATACCTTAATATCTCGTGATTGATTTCTTTTAGATCAATATCTGCCCCACTTCATGTACTACCTGAGAACCATGTCTGTGAAGTGGTTTTCTGTGCCCTGGTCCTAGTAGAGTGAACTAGGGTGTTGGCACTTGGCCAAAGCAAGGCACTATTGCTCTTGGCCCCTGGGACATAGTCCTGTGTCTTTATTCTTTGTAATCTATTCCTAGGGTGACCGTATGTCCTATTGTTTGGCCAGTCCTGGTTTATACCTATTATCCAAGCATAAATATTTCTAGTATCCCATTTGCTCTTTAAGTGCACTAGTTTTGATGATATACTCAACTTACACCAGCTAGAGTTGGCTTCTGTTACTTCCTATTGCACATTTATAATATCTGTAGCTTATAAAGCAATTTCACCTACATCAGCTCCTTCTCTTTTCAAATTAATGATTTTCCCCTTAGAACTGCTCCTTCCTCTGCGCGCCACCACTAGTTCCCTGTCCTCTTTAGCCAGAGACCTGGGAGTTAGCCTAGACCCTTCCTTCTCCTCCACCTCATGAATCCATTCATTCATTCCTTAAAATAATTTGAGCATCCATCAAGGACCAAGCACTGTGCTAGTTGCTGGGCATATAGATGGTGAATGAAACAGAGCCTTTGTCTTCTTTCAATTTATATGCTGAATTATATGCTGGGGAAACACCCACAAATATATAGTTTCAAGTTGTGATAAGCGTGGCAAAGGGAAAGAACAGGCTCTCTGAGAGAGTAGAAGGGGGGAGGGGCGGGGTGGGCCTACTTTGTTTCAGGGGCCGAGGAAGGCCTTTCTGAGGAAGGAACATTTGAGCTCAGATCCCAAGGATCAGAAAGAGCCAGTAGCAGGGGTTGAATGGAGTTTTCACATTATAGGTTGATCACTCTGAAAGCCATATGGATAAGGGGCAGGGATGGAAGCAGGGAGACCAATTAAGAGGTGATTACAGTTGTCCAGACAAGAGCTGATGGTGGTTTACACTAGGAGTAGTGGAGATAAATACAAGTGTACAGATTGGGCAAGTATTCTGGAGGTGAAAATCAACAGGATTTGGCAGTGGATTGGATGTGGTAGGGGGAAGAGGCTGGTGGTGAGGGAGAGGGAGGTGTCCACAGGGTGACTTCAGCACAACAGTGGACAGTGGAACCAATTATCGAGATGGGGAGGAGAAGATGAGGAGAATATTTGATGGTGATCGTGGTGGGTGGATCAAGACATCAGTTTGGGATGCGTTTAGTTGGAGGTGTCGGTGAAAATTCCAGATGCCTATTTCAACTTTGTGGGCATGTGCAGGGCTTTTCACTCAGAAGGATGGATCCTGTGCTTGGTTTAATGCTCTCCTATTGCAATTCTTTTTTTTTTTTTTTTTTAAGATTTTATTTATTTATTTGAGAGAGAGAGAATGAGAGACAGATAGCAAGAGAGGGAAGAGGGTCAGAGGGAGAAGGAGACCCCCCGCTGAGCAGGGAGCCCGATGTGGGACTCGATCCCGGGACTCCAGGATCATGACCTGAGCTGAAAGCAGTCGCTTAACCAACTGAGCCACCCAGGCGCCCTCCTATTGCAATTCTTAATAAATTCTTAATAATTAAGTGAAGCTGGATTGGACAACAGAACACACATTCAAGCAGAAGAAGTACACCCAGTATGTATGTCTGCCATTCCTCACCACCCCACTCACATATAGTAGTTGTCATGTCCCCAAGCACAAATTTTAGTAGATTCATGATGTGTAGGAGTTCAGTGAGACTCAAAGTGAGTATAAGGTAAATATGTTACATCTATGATTGGCCAAGTGAGGGCACTGACAACCTCAAGAAGCCATGCCTCCATTTAAAACAACTTTCTTAGAACATAGAAAGAGGGTAATGGTGTTCTAAGAAACACAAACAAGGAATCCTATCATAGCCTTATATAGGCTGAAAATGTAGGTATTTTCCTTTCCTTTCATTCCTTCCTTACTCATCATTCTGGGTAGAATGTGGGTGAATTAAGAGATGAAAACAACTGAGTTAGTTGAGTTCAGCATTTCCACTGTTCTGGTAAAAATGAAATCCATATGCATGTAGGAGCCAGGAAACAAGAATTGTGCGCTTCTGGTGATTCTGCACAGGAGTTAATGCATTTAACTTTGCATTTAAAACCAACATTGCACAATATGAAGGTGAATGGTAAAATTCATGCTACTAATTTAAAATTTTAATTTTTCTTTACTTAGAATGACAATAAATAGCAAATGAAAAGTCGTAAGACAGACTGTGGAAGAAGAGAAAAAAACAATATTTTAGTACCTTTGATGGCACTTTTCTTCCTGCATTTTGAACAGGATCCCACATTTTTATTTTATACTGGGGCCTGCATATTATGGAGCTGGCCTTGGGTAGTGCATCAAGGAAATGGGTTAAGAGCCCCACATCAGCAAATTCTGCTGGTTCTACCAGTTAAATATCTTTTCATCTGTCCTGTGAGTCTTATTAGTCTGGCAGTCTCTTCATTTTCTTGCCTTCCTTCATATCCCTCAATTCCATCACTCTGTGAAACACCTGCCTCCCATTCTTTAAGGAGGGTTGGCGTGTCTAGGAAAAAGCAGAGCAGAGATACCGTACAGGGAATGGCTTAAAAAGAGAGAACTGTAGGACTAAGGAGAGACAAGAGAGGTAGCGGACAGGTGGAGGGGAGACCCTATGTGGGATGGAGACCTAGGAGTCACTCCCAAGACCCAAGTCCTTTTTATGGTAGGAAGAGATAAGTCCTAATTGATTCCTGGTGTTGAGGCAGAACAACCCATGAAATGCTACCTTTCTAGGAAAACAGTAAGGCCAATTCTCTCCCTACATTGTTTTCCCAGGCAGTAAGTAGGGACACACTCTATAGGGCTGTACCACCCAGTGTCCATTTGAGGGGCTCATGTCCAAGATAATGTCTGGATGTTCCTGAACCCATTCTACTCTAGGCCTGGGCAACTGTCCAACCTCCATAGATCCTACCATCTCTCCCTAGTTGCTACATTGTCAGCCAAGTCATGCCAATGGGTAAAGGAAGATCCCACTGTGAGATTCCCAGAGTGTGAGGGACCCTGTGGAGGCAGAAATAACACCAATGTAAGAGTCTCTGTGAGAGCTGAGCCATTCCTCAGTTCTGGGACTTCCAGGAAGACCACATTACCAGCCTCTTTTGCAGTTACATTGGGTCCATGTGACTGGATTCTGGTCAATGGGATCAGAATAGGAGTGATTTGACAGTGTGAAATGGATGTTATGATGCCTTATGTTTTGGGTGGAAAGTCAGACTTATGCAATTTATGCAAGCTCAGCAGGTGGTTCTTTTATCAATGCTTCCTTGGGAGGTATCAGGGAAGGTGGGTTGTGGAAAGCAATTAAGTGGAGGAAGATGGACATTTCATGTTAAAAAAATAAAGATAATAATAATTAAGAAAAAAGATGGCCATTTCATGAGAACTTTTTTTTTTTTTAAGATGTTATTTACCTGAGAGAGAGAAACAGGAGAGAGAGAGAGAATGAGCATGAGTAGGGGGGAGAGCCAGAGGGAGAAGAAGACTCCTCACTGAGCAGGGAGCCTGACACAGGGCTTGATCCTAGGACCCCAGCATCATGACCTGAGCTCAAAGGTTTAACAGACTGAGCCACCCAGGTACCCCTCATGGTAGCTTTCTTAAGAGCATGTAAGATACTTATGGTAAATTGTTACAATAATGGCCCCGATGAATTCCTCCTTCTGGTGTGGTTCCCTTCTACCCTGATGACCATATGACTTGATGTGGCCATTGGGATGTCAGCAATCATGATATAAGCAGTGGATTGCTCTCATGGAACACAGCCTTCCCAGCTGTCCCTGTGAGCACAATCCACAGCCAAGCCACCAGGTAACTGTAGCTATGTAAGTGAGCCCAAGTGAAACTAGTTGAAGAACCACCCAGCCAACCCACAGAATTGTGGCACTAAAACTGTTGTTTTAAATCATGGAGCTCTGGGGCAGTAGATAGCCAATACATTCTCATTCATGTTTGTTTCCCCAGAACCTACTCTACTGCCTGACATATTTCTGCCCTCCATGTATTTTTATTGACATAAACTTTATCTTCCCAACAACACTGTCAGGTAAGTATTACTACCATTTTCTATTTATTTTTAATAATAAGAGTCACAGAAATTCTTATCCCAACCCCACATGCTGAGGGAACTGTCTGATTATTTTATAGATATAATTGAGGGTCGGGAAGATGAAGAAACTTGCATCTGGTCACCCCAGCAGACTTCGATCACCTATATTATATGCCCCTTTACTTAATAAAGAACTGATAGTCTTTGCTACTTGTTGAGTGCTTACTCTGTGCTGACGGCTAAGTGCTTTAGTTATACTGTATCACTTTCATCTTCCCAAAACCACACGGAGTGGGCACTATTAGCCTCTCATTTTAGGAAAGGAGATACTGAGGATCAAGAAGGAAATGAGACTGGCTCCCCCGAGCTGTTAGTGGCAGCCCTGAGCTCTAAACCCGGGTCCATCCGACTCCTCTCTCTTTTGCTCTTCACGATTTCACTTGATGTGGAGTCACAGTTCACATGGAGATTAGGTTCCAAAGTCAGTGCATGGAACAAAATTCACACACTGTGAAAAGAACTCTTGAAAATCTTCCAAGTCTCCTTTGAAGTAAAGTGTATACTACTTTACTTAGTAATAGATATGTAGAACTGTATAACATATTTCAGGGCTGTATCATGTTTAAAAAAATGGCTTTCAACACAAGAATCACACTATGGCAGAGTCTGGCTGGATGCTCACAAATTCCATTGCTTTTCTTCTGGGACTCACAGAAAGACTCCATTTCCTAGCCTTCTGCAGTTAAATTGGGCCATGTGACTGAGTTCTGGCCAATAGAAGATGGACAGGAGTGCTCTATGTCATTGCTAGGGTTAGATCTTAAATACTTCTGTCGTTCCCTCGTCGAGGAGTTGGCAAACCATGGCCCAGAGCCAATCTGGCCTGCTGCCTCTTTTTCTAAATAAAGTTTTATTGGAACATAGCTACCCTCATTTGTTTACACATTGCTTCTGGCTGCTTTCATCCTATAACAGCAGACACAAGTAGTTGTGACAGAGACCACATGGCCTGCAAAACCTAAAATATTTACCAAAAGGATATCCAATGGGAAAAAGACAGTCTCTTCAACAAATGGTGTTGGGAAAACTGGTCAGCTATGTGCAAAAGCATGAAAATAGGCCACTTTCTTACACCATACACAAAAATAAATTCAAAATGGATTAAACACCTAAATATGAAATCTGAAACCATAAAAACCCTAGAAGAGAACACAGGTGGTAAGTTCTCTGACATTGGCCCATAGCAACCTTTTCCTAGATATGTTTCCTGAGGCAAGGGAAATAGAGGCAAAAATAAACTATTGGGACTATATCAAAGTAAAAATCTTCTGCACAGTGAAGGAAACAATCAACAAAACTAAAAGGCAACCTACTGAATGGGATGAGATATTTGCAAATGACGTATTCGATAAAGGGTTAGTGTCCAAAATATATAAAGAACTTGTACAACTCAACACCCAAACCCCAAATAATCCAAATAAAAAAAGAGCAGAAGAAATGAACAGACATTTCTCCAAAGAAGACATCCAGATGGCCAACAGACACATGAAAAGATGCTCATGATCACTCATCATCAGGGAACTGCAAATCAAAACTACAATGAAATATCATGGCACACCTGTCAGAATGATTAAAATCAAAACACAAGAAACAACAAGTGTTAGCAAGGATGTGGAGAAAAAGGAACCTTTTGCCCTGTAGGTGGGAACGCAAACTGGTGCAGCCAGTGGAAAACAGTATGGAGATTCCTCGAAAAGTTAAAAATAAAACTACCCTATGATCCAATAATCATGCTACTGGGTATTTACCCCCAAAATACAAAAACACTAATTCAGAGGGATATATACTGGAATACTATTCAGCCATAAAAAAGAATGAAATCCTGCCATTTGCAATGGCACGCATGGAGCTAGAGAAGAAGACTCCTCACTGAGCAGGGAGCCTGACACAGGGCTTGATCCTAGGACCCCAGCATCATGACCTGAGCTCAAAGGCTTAACAGACTGAGCCACCCAGGTACCCCTCATGGCAGCTTTCTTAAGAGCATATAAGATAGTCACGGTAAATTGTTACAGTAATGGCCCCAGATGAATTCCTAAGTGAAATAAGTCAGTCAGAGAAAGACAAATACCATATGATTTCACTCATATGTGGAATTTAGCAAAAGAAATGAGCAAGAGAAAAAAGAGAGAGAGAGAGAAACCAAGAAATAGACACTTAAGTATAGAGAATAAACTGCTGGTTAACCAGAGGGGAGATGGGTGTGTGTCGGGGGGAGGGCTGGAGGAAATAGGTGATGTGGATTAAGGAGTGCAATTACTGTGATGAGCACCTGATGTTGCATGGAAACGCTGAATCACCATATTCTACACCTGACACTCCTATAACACTGCATGGTAACTATACTGGAATTAAAAATTTAAAAACCGGAAAGGGAAAAATCTGGGGGAAAAAAGCATTTACCTAAAGTTTGCTGACCTCTGTTCTAGTCCTCTCGTGGTGGTGGTTTGCTCTGAGGCACCACCCAGTTCTCCCATTAGCAATGACAACTTAGTTCCTTAGCTGCTGGGAGTGCTGCTGGAAGGTGGTCCTCATCTATATTCACTGACAGACAACATAGAAATTTAACAGCATAGCCACTTTGCCCCAACTCAGGACAGCTCTGAGAGGCCACCTGGCTCCAGAATTTTCTACTGAGCTCATGGAGACTGTTTTTGGGCCTCATTGCAACTCACCTTCTCCCCCCGCCCAGTCTGGCACCCTGGCTTCCCTCCCAACAAGTGTTGATCCCAGGAACCCTCCCTGATAAACGTCCTGCATTCTAATCTCAGTCTCAGAGTCTGCTTCTGGGAAGTCCAGCCAGCAGCATCATCCCCTTCTGGAGTGTTGAATATGGCAGTGTCAGGGTGGCAGGTGCTGTGTCCTTGCACCTTGCTTAGAGGACCGTCACTAAGGGGCACCCTCAGACACACTTCCCCCCGTGACAGTGGGCAAGCCATGCGCCTCTATTGTGTGATGCCTCTTAGACATGGTATTGTTCGTTACAGCAGCCAGCTCTACTTATTTGGACAAATATATTCAGCAAGGCAAGGTTCAAAGGAATGAGAGGTCTACGAATACTGAGACCACAGATGACACACACCTTCCCAAAGTCACCTCTCGGAGCAGCTGTCCCGTGAGTGGGATGGAAGAAGGTCCAGTCACTCACATCCATGATACATTGTTCTCTTTTGATCTCTCTTTCCTCCCTCTCATCAAGCACATCTAGCAGAATTCTTCGAAGTTAAATGTAGGCATGATGTGACTGCACTTCCAGCCCTGTTTGGGGCTCCACCATCAAAGCATCTCTGAACAGCCTGCATTCTGCAACGGTTGAAGAATGAGTAGCATGTGGATGGCTGAGAGGTGGATAAGTGGGAGATCAGATCAAGCCCAGATGTCAGTCAGTCTCCCCCGACCCAAGCTGGAGGCTGCGACAGAGCTCAGAGGAAGAGTCTCCAGCGGGGGTTCCCAGGAGCTGAACACAGACAGCCCCACTGATGACTTGCCCACCAGGCGTGGCTCCACTGCAGGAGTGTCTGCAGAGGCAGCTGGAGCCCAACGTGGTCTTTTGTCTCCCCTCTCTCTGAAGTCATCCTAGGACACAGGTGTGCATCCCCCACAGCCAGCCGACAGAGAAGATGAATCAGCTTCCCTGAAAGATGTGCCCCAGAGCAGTCTGTCAGCTGAAACTTGTCTGAAGGAGCGCGGTTCCCTCCTGACCACAGCTAATGAAAACTGTGGCTTGTCTGAGGAAGAATCTGTGCTATTCTTTAAAGGAACAATGCTAACCACAGATGTGCAGCATCTGGCATGTGGCAGGGATTTCCCTGAATGAGAACTGTAACTAGACCGGCCAGTTTATGAGATGTCTTTGGGTCCAGGCATGTATTTTCCTACCTTCGGCTCTGGAGTTGGGTTCTCAGAAGTCCAAGTGAAGTCCAAATGCCTGTTTCTATCACTTAATATTTTTTCATTGTATGCTCCCCCTTATTTATCTTCTATGGCTCTTGATGAATAGGATTGAGATGCCCCAAAGCGTATGTCCCTGCTTCGAGGTCTTTGCTCCTGTCATTCTCCATGTCTGCATCGCCCCTCTTTGTTATGACTATCTCATCTGTGAGGACTCTTTCCACCGCAATTAAGTGAAGCCTGGTCCAACTTGCTTGAAGCAAAAAACTACATTTATTGGGTAATGTAACTTAAAATCCAGGACCACTTGACTTCAAAGACAGGTATAGCTGGATCCAGGGGTTCAGATGATTTTTCCAGGACCTGGTCTTAGTCTGTTTCTTCAGGTCTAGACTCTGTCTTCTTTTACATTGGCTCCAGTTTCAGTTAGGCATGGGATGGGCTCTGGTCTTGTATGTTACCACATTAGCTCCTGCATGGAAAGAGATTGCATTTTCCCCAGTTATCCTGGGGATGGGCCTGATTAGACCACTTGAGACACATTCATGTTCACCTATGAAATAATCACTATAATCAAGGGGATGCCATCCCTATTATTGTCCAGGCCTGTATCCTTTGCTCACCCCTAAGGCTAGGGAGTTAGGTCTTTCCCCAAAGGAAATCAGGATTGTATCATGAGAATTGGGTTGAATGGGGACGCCTGGGTGGCTCAGTCAGTTAAGCGTCTGCCTTTGGCTCAGGTCATGATCCCAGGGTCCTGGGACTGAGTCCCGCATCGGGCTCCCTGCTCCGCGGGGAGCCTGCTTCTCCTTCTGTCTCTCATGAATAAATAAATAAAATCTTAAAAAAAAAAAAAAAAGAATTGGGTTGAATGGATGTAGGACAAGGAAAATCAGTAGACACTCAATCCATAACTTGCTTCTCAAACTCAAGTTCATCCCAGACCACATTCCCTTCTCTTGCCCCTACAACACTTTTACAGTTGAATATGGGATTGTATCTACCTCGTCTGCTTTTCCCACTGGGACTAGAGGGCCTTCCTGGTAAAGAAGACATGGGGTGGGATGTGGGTAGGACATGGGGGCTAGAAATCACATTGTACTTCTTTTCCTTGTTTGGAACCCAGTGAAATCAAATGGAAACAAGGCAGCTTTGAATCAGGGGGATATAATTACAATAGTTAAGAGTTTGGAACAGGGAAGAAATGGCCTTTAGTGACAAGGATGGGGTCCAATTCTACCTATATATATGAGTGCCCCTCCACCTCATGCTCCCCAGGAGCTGCCTCCAGGTTCAGATAGGACACGAAGATTCATCATAATTTGGGGCCAGCTGAACACTTGTTCAATCTGTGTGAATCATTGAGCTCTTGGTGGTCCGTGCTGTATGCCTTATATTTTTCTCATACCACCCTATGTGTCTAGTACTTTTGTGAGCAACTAATAATTACCTGACAGGTTTTTTGTTGGGTTAAGTTGTAATATAGGTGCCAGTGCTTAAGCCTGGAAATCAAAGAGGTGTAGGTTGTAATCAAGTCTCTTGACCTTGGCCGAGCTAAGTAACCATAGAGAGAGAGCAGAGAACAGGATAACAGCTATTTTTGTCTGGTGCTTCTAGTTCACAATACTAACATTGCTGGCTTACTCACAGTAACCCTGTGAGATAATCCAAATGCTACGGGGTAAGCTTCAAGGTTAAGTCTAAGGCAAAAACTGGGTGTAATCAAAATTTCCTTGGAAACTCCTATAAATCATCCATAAAGTGCAGTGTAAAAGGTTTTGTGATTGCAACCAAATACTGGAATACTTGTGGATTATGCAGCTGGAGACAGTAACATATTGCCTGTTATTTAGCAAGAGTACATTTCCCAAAGTACAATATTAAAGTACAACCATTTACTCATTTAATGCAGCAAGTTGTTCACAACCAGAAAGGGGGAGAAGAGCCATTTCACATCTTTGGTTTTAAGATCATTCTGAGACACATGTGCATTGAGTGGATTGTCAAATAGAATCTTCTGGACTATTTAGGTAGTTGTTTTTATTTCTTCCTCTTTGTTCTTCAGTAAGTGCAAATTGGTGGATTCATGTAAATTAAATGTGTGATGCATTTCCCCAATCTCACTTGATTAAAAATGTTGATTATAGATTTAGAAAGTGTTAGGCATGAGGCTAGGCCCAGAGAATTCAATGGTGAAGAAAATAGGTGTGATTTCTGGCCTAATGGAGTTTATAGTCTTTGCAGATTGCTTTGCACACACAAAGAAACTGAAGCTCAGAGAGGCGACTGCCAAAGATTGCTCAGCCAGTAAGGAGCCGGGCTGGGATCTGAACCTGGGTCTTCTGGTTTTAACCCTAAGATTCTCCCACCTACTCTCCACTGGCTTCCATGGTAACTGGAGTCACTTCTAAAACCAAAGTCAGAGTCCTGGAGCTCATTACAGAAGAAACAGACCATCGGAGCTGGCCACTTGCCTTGGCAGTCAGGATCTGGAATTGAGTTCATACTTGGTGTTGAATCGTTCCCTCCAGAAATGGGATGGGTTGGAATGGAATGGTAATGAGGGCCCTGTTTGCTCCAGAGGGCCCACTCCCTATCCTGCCCCCCAGCCATAATGGTTGACCACCCTGCTTAAGCCCCCTATTGATTACAGAGAGTTGATTTCTTCTGATGCAAGTGGCTGAGCCGAGGGCAGTTACAGCTGAGCCATAGCCCCCCAAATTACTGCCTTCTGGACAAAATATGTCGGGCAGCTTTCCCAAGAGCTCTTTCCAAGGACAAGGAGGCTGGTCCTAGACTTGCATCTCCCTTGTCTGATACCTAGTGTGCGTATGTTCCTCCTTCATGTGTATCCCAAATGGCCTGAGAACCAGGGTGCTCCCTTTCCCAGAGTCCCAGGACCCCCATGAGCCTCTCGCGCCCCAGCCAAGGAGGAGCCTTGAGGATGCCACCAACAGGACCCATCAAAAGACTGTGGTTGGCCCTGGATCACAGTGTGCTGACCCAGACCACTGCAGGGGTTGTGGCGCCAGACCTGGGGCCACTCCTTGACTGGCACAGCCATTTGGGTGAGTTAAAGAGCAATCTTCGTATATTGAAGGCAGTGGTGACTCCCCTCCCATCGCCTAAGCAAGGGCGGATTTGCTTCATCAACTCAGTTTCATTAAGGGGATGTCTACAGTGAGCGGAGGCTCAGGTTAGAACTAATTCTTTTCTATTGCTCCTGTCAGGAAGATAAAAATAAAGCATTTAGCTCAAGGAAAGTTGGCTTCTCACACAGACTTGTGTATTTACTCTTTGGAGAAATGTCACTAATGGTGTTTTAATAATGCTTTATGTGCCTAGAGACCAATAATAATAAGAACTTACTATTTACCAAAGCAACTGCTGGCCCCTTAATGACGGGCTAAGTATCAGCTACTGGCAGGATATGTAGTGGGTGAGTGCTGTGTAATTACCAAGCAAATTCATCGTTATTTCTGTCTTATAAACCAGAATATGTGTTAAATAATACTTTGGGGCCACTGAAAGTAATTACCAAGCCCCATCTCTGTAAGAACACGTAATTATCCTACGGTTGCCCTGTGTTTACTAAGCAAATCTATGCAATTATTATCTAAAGCCCAAACCCTGCCCTCAGAGCCACAAAAGTGCACCCAAGGGCAGGTCTGTGCCCAGAGTAGAAGCAGCATGTGCACGGGGGTCAGGAAGGACTGGGGCCTCCACTTCCCAAGTCCCAGCTCTGCCCTCACTCCTGGCGTCGGAAAAAGCCACGGGCAAGGCTTCATGAAACAAGGTGATTGTGTCTTCCCTTCTCCGCTGCTCTGGCCTCCCTGTGCTTCCAAACTTTCGGTCCCCCCAGGGTTCAGTTCGGCACTTCCGGGAAGCTCTTTCAAAGGCTCGCCTCCTGTCCGGAACTGGACTGGGCTCCGAGGACCGGAAGATCCAGAAGACATGTCCCCCACTTTTGAGGGCCCAGGTGGGAGAGGCGGACCATTCCCAGAAACGCTAGGTCTGCGACACAGAGACTGCGTAGCATGGAGGTCAGAGCTTGAGCTCTGGAGCCAGGCTGCCTGGCTTCGGATGTGCTTTGGCGAAGTGGAGGTCATCCCAGGGCCTGTGTTAAAGATCACTGTGTGAGTTCCAGCAGGAAAGTGCTGAGAAGGGTGCCGGGCACACCCAGCGGCATCCTCTGCGCCAGTTTGCTCTTATTTGAACGCGGTAAACATGTGGGGGAATGCATGCCCTCGTGAAACAAAGCCTGCTCTGCTCCTGCCCCAGAGAAGTGTTCTCTTCCTCCTCGGAGCTCACGGGGCATCCCATCTGGTCGTCTCTCATGGCAGCTAGCATTTTCTCCCAGGCACGGAGTTAACCAGGGTCAGTCTCTGATCTCCCTCACTGAGCTCATTGAGTTCCAAGTTTGGGTTTTATTCATCATTGTGTCCCTAACCCTGAGCACAGAGCCTGGAGTGGAGTAGGCACTCGTTACATGTTTGTTGAATGAATAGCAGTCACTCAATAAACACTTGTTTCAAAAAGAAAAGAAAAGAAAAAGGAGCCCTTCAAAGTCCTATTGGACCACATGGCCAAGGCAGTGAGCCAAAACCACAGATTTTATTCTGTTTTCACTAATGTGGGTACATGTGGGGGAGTTGGATTTCGAAAGGATTGCAGAAGAGATTTCTTTATGACCCAGACTGGTGAACAAAAGCCTAATTAATTAAAAACAAAGAAACAAAGGCCTTGAGCATTAGGGCTTCTTTCTGCTCACTTGGTATTGATGAGCTGTTGTTTGACTGTGAGGTTGGGTCTCCAGGCAGGACCCCGCTCCTTCTTCCAGCCCCCTCCCCCCTCAACCTGCACAGACTCTGGTGAGCTGGGCAGAAGAAAGCAGTATTGTTAACTGCTTTTGTTCAGGAGGTCCCCCAGCTGGTCCTGGGTCACCACGCTTTACTGTTTACTTGTGTGTTCTTAAGCCTCAGCCCTCCGTATTATCAGAAGATTAGATTTTTCTTTCTTCATCACCAACCGTTCCTCTCCCACCCACATGCCCACGTCCTCCATCCCTTTCATCCCTCAGTCTCAGACTCTCTCTGGGTGAATGTTAATTAGGCTGAACGCAAGCTGGAAGGTCAGTGGCCTGTGCCTCTTTTGTCAGGCACCCTCTCTCTGGCAGATTCTTATATTTGGTAGTAGGAACAAGACATACGGTGGTATATTTACCATTTCAAAGAACTTGCCAGTACATGATATCTTTTCATCTGACCTACGTGTCCATGTAGTGGATTTTCTTATTCCCATTTTAGAGCTGAGAAACGTAAGGCCCAGGGGTGGTAAGTGATCTGCCCATCATCACAACCAGGAGACAGGAGAACTCAAGGACATACTTTCCACCTCCCAGCCCTGTGCCCTTTCTCATACACCATGCTGGCTGTGATGCTCTGAAAGACACAGGAAAGTCTGCATAGCATCAACCAAATCATTTAAGATGATTTGTAGGATGATTTTAAGGTGAAATGTAGCTATAGTCATAAGCAGTAACACTCATTGTCGCTGCATTTGAGAACTCTCTGGATGATCGAGTCTGGTCATTTCTTGGGTTTGACAATAAAATAGATGAGGGTGAGCTGGAGGTCAATGAGAAGTATGTTAACTGTAAAGCAAAATGTCCACCAAATGATTCACCAGTTCCTGCCCATTCCACTCAAACCAAAGAACATTCCAGGTTCAGGATGTGCTCATCTGGGCTGCTTGGGACTGGGACGAGGAAGCCCAAATATGACTCCTGTGCTCTTAAATGAGTTTTCAGCTGCATTGCAGAAGCAAGATGCACAATAAACACCAGACACAAAGAAAGGCTCATTCCCAATGATGGTTTAGAAAATACTGATAAGGCACTTAGAAGTAAATGTGAGTATAACATACTGATTGGATTTCAAAGACTGAATACACAAAAAAGAAAGTAAAGGAGCACAATAATTTTGATCTTAATTACATGTTAAAATGATCTTTTGAATACATTGCATTAAGTAAAATATATTTTTAAAATGAAAAAGGAAAAGAAGTAAATGAGGTCTGATCTAGGCCTAGAAGGATGGTTAGTGTTGGTATTACAGGGGGCAAAGTTATGGCTTGACCAGTGAGCAAGAAACTCAAACTTATAGGGCCTTGAGTTTATGTAGACTGTGGTGGGGTAATAATGACAGCCATACACAAACAATAAACATATCCATTTATGGAGCACATACTGTACCTCAAGCCCTGTCCTAAGAGCTTCGCATGGATTCACTCATATCTGCATGCTAACTCTAACCAGCAGATATTGGTACTGTGACATAGAGGCTCAGAAAAGTTAAGGCACTTGCCTGATTTACCCAGCTAGTAAGCACCGGAACCCAGGAAAAATGGCTCCAGAGCACAAATTCTTAAACACCGCCTAAGAGTTTAGAATAAGCATCAGTGGTCCGCATAACCTAACCTTGCCAAACATGAGACAACCTGGCATTGCTTATTTATGAACTAATTCTCTAAATACATGCTACCCAGAGATCAGCTGGGGGCCCCACGGCCTAGTTTTATTGCATGGTGTCACCATCAACGGAACCTCGCTTTAACAACCAACATTTCTTAAAAGCTATGTCAGCCTCTACTGGCAAGAATATTGTAGGAGATCCAATTCATAAATCTCAGCAATATTTTTAAAACCCTCTTTTACTACTTTCATCACTTTGAATGTCTCCCAAACTTCGTAGTGGCCCCCAAGCCCCTCTTTTCTTCAATACTTGTTCTCAGCCCTCCACCAAAGCCTCTGCTGAAACCCAGGTCATGCAGCTCGTGGCTCGCTCCCCCTTCTTCCCATCTTTTGGGGCCTCTGCTTTGCCAGTCTTCCTGATAGCTACTTCTCCAATGTAAGCATTCATTTGCTCCTGTTGCTTAAATTCTTACCACACCAATTTTCCTGGCCTGTGTAAAAACTTCCAGGAACTCAACCGAAAGACCAGAAATGTCCTTTAGAAAATAAGGGGAAGATGATAAGTGACCCAGGTTAGAATTTTTTTTGATGAAAGAGAGGTCATGGGATGAGGGTGAATGTGAGCATTTGAGTGCATTTTCTTAAACTCTGTCTGCAGCACAAGTGTGTTGACTTCTGAGCCAGCTGCTAGATCCTGGGGTTAAAGACATGAGAGATGTCACTACCTGCACAGAGAGCCTCATGCAGTGGGAGAGACCAACAAAGAAGCAGACAGAGAGGCACTCTGAATCACCCCAGAAGTAAGCATGAGGACTGCAGCGAGCACACCGTGTGGGGTGGCAAGGTTTTATGCAGAAAGCGAGGCCAGGTTATTGAGGCCCAAATGGGAACATGATAGGACTGAAATTGGGATTCCCAGAGGAGAGATCCTAGTATTTGTCCAGAAGACTGAGGGACAACAGAATTTTCCACTTTTCCCAGAAGGGGAGCATAAGCAGGTGCTCAACCCACATTTGTTAAATGAGTGAAAATGGGTTGGTGTTTGGGAATTTGCCTGATGCCCCACGGCTCTGACCCTAGGCCCTAAACCCAGGATCAAAATAGAATCTCGAGTCCACTTCTGGTCAGAAGCTCTTGCAGACCAGAGCAGGTGGCCCTGGTCCCCCCCAGTGGTCACCCAACCTCTGGGCTTCCGTGTCCTCCTCTGTCAGGCTGACTTTCACACAGAACTCACCACAGGGTGACAAAGGCAGTAGTTGCTACCTGGGGGTCACTCGGCTTCCTGTTATCGTTCTAGCAAGTACACAGAGCCTGGAGTCCTTAGCACTTCCACGGCAGGCCAAAGGAAGATAGTCATGGGGCAGAAGTGAGAAGAGGAATCTAGTCTGTCCACAACTGCCATTCCAGATCCTACCAGAATGCCTTGCAGGTATTCTCAATTAATATTTGCTGAATGTGAACACACAGTTCCTACGGTATCTGTGTCTGTGTACATTCTGCTGTGTCTTCACAATACTATTTTCCCCATTTTATAGATGAGGAAACTGAGACCCAGAAAGCAAAATAGTCGGGGCGAGCTCCTCCCACTCTCACGTGGCAGAGTGAGTCTTCGTCCTCAGATGGATCTCTTTCCTCTGTCTCCCAGCCTCGTGCACCTGCGAGTGCTGAGCGTGGCGTGTCACTCCTCGTCTGCTCACTTGTTGGCCACTCCACAAGCTGCACGTGGCACTACGGTTATGAGCATTTATGAGCTGGGTTGGTTGTGTGGGATGTGATCTACACCATTATTATGGGAAGGTCTGAACTAATGGATGGAGTTCCGGGTGGATGTTGGGGGAGGGAAGAGGGTCAGCCCCTAGTTCTACCTCGGCTTTCTTTGAATCACAAGTTCCTTTCCTTGGGGTTGGGTCTACTACTGGTTATGAAACAGCTCTGGTCCTCAAAGGCCAAACCTCTCACCTCCTTGGGGGGCCTCTCTGACCTCTTCAGGTTGTTACGCATCTTTATCCTGAGCTTCCGTAGTACTTGTGCTCACTGCTCTTTTCCCCCTGGTGGTTAGGTGTTGTGATCACCAGCTTTCTTCTTTGCCCTTCCTGATACATGGGAGAGCTCCTCACAGGCAGACTGGCTTGTTTACCTGGCTGTCTCTAGCACCTAGACAGTTCCTGGCATGACAAAGCAGGTGCTTAATGAATCAGTGTTGGTTGAATGAATGAATGACCATAGATAGCCGGAAGGCATCTTTCGCTCCTTGCTCTTCCTTTTCTCCTCACAAGGCTGTAAGTGTCAGAGATGCAGGAGGGGACCAAGGATGGTGGTGTGTATGTGTGTATACGTGAGTGTGATAGGCATGTGTGCACTTAGACAATCCTGCCTTACAAAGGTAGCTCAAGATACCATGAAGAATGGAGTGGCCTCACAGCCCAACTTGATCCATTTGCCTTCTGAATATTTACTGCCCACACCACTGTCAGCACATAACATGTCCTCTCTCTATAATGCCTCATTTGGGGGGAGGAGATGGTACAATGGAGCTTTAAAGTAAATAATTGAAACAAAGTGTCCCATGAAGTTCTGGCTCATTCTTCATCTTCCTGACCTCCCTAAATGCATTTGTTGCAACATGTTTAAAGTTTGCCTCCAACTTTCCATTTCAGCTATGAGTCCTGACGGCCCCAGCTCTCCCACACAGCGTCCAATCCCCATGAGAAGCACAAATATTCATCATTTCAGAGAACCACAGATACTTGCTTTTGCTTCACATTGTGGGAAAGCCATGCAGGATTAATCCTCACTCAGCCAACACACCTTTCCGAACAGCACTGCTGGGGAAGAGATGAAGCGGGAGCACAAGAAAGCAAAGCCCTTAGATTTCTTTCTTTGTTAAACTTGCCACTTGGTAGCAAAGCAGCTTCTTTGCAGTGGCTCTTCTTAGACTGGGAACTCTTCTGGCCAGAGGGTATTTCTTTCTCATTTTGTACCTCCAGCATCCAGCACAGTGTCAAAGAGATGTAGCTTTGGGTGACATGACTTGGTGCAGACAGAAACAGAAGTGATAATAGGAAGAGTGATAATCAGCAGTTCCATCAGCATCATCAAGTGAGGATGGGTTATTGAAGTTCTGTCTCAGGCCCAGCACTATTTTAAGCATTTGGTATTTATTAACCTTTGTTTTCTTTGGCTGATGTAGCACATCACAACTTAATATCTTAAAATAACACAAATGTTCTGTAGGTCAGAAGACCAACAAGAGCCTCATTAAAATTAAGGTGTAGGCAGGGCTGCATTCCTTTCTAGAGGCTCTAGAGAAGACTCCATTCCTTTGCCTTCTTCAGCTTCCACGGGCCAACCACATTCCTTGGGTCCTGGCCCCTTTCTCCATGCTCAAAGCCAGTGACCATGTTTCTATAGTCACATCTCCCTCTGACTTTATGTCTCTGTCTCCCTCCTCCATGTTTAAGGACCCTTGTGATTACAGTGGGTCCACTGAAGAATTCAGCATAATTTCCCTATCTTAAGGTCAATCGATTAGCAAACTTAATTCCATCTGAAAACTTAATCCCCGGGCGCCTGGGTGGCTCAGTCGTTAAGCGTCTGTCTTCAGCTCAGGCCATGATCCCAGGGTCCTGGGATCGAGCCCCGCATAGGGCTCCCTGCTCTGGGGGAAGCCTGCTTCTCCCTCTCCTACTCCCCCTGCTTGTGTTCCCTCTTGCACTGTGTCTCTCTTTGTCAAATAAATAAAATCTTAAAAAAAAAAAACTTAATCCCCTTTTGCTGTGTAAGATAACATCTTCACAGGTGTGGGGGATAAGCATGTGGTCCTCCTTGGTGGTGATTATTTCACCTACCATGCCTTGAAAGTGGGCACCATGATTATATCCATTTTACCAATGAAGAGATTAAGGTGCATAGGGATGAAATAACTTGCCAAGGTCCAATAGCTAATTAGTGGCAAAATGGAATTGAGATACAAATGGTCTCAGTTCATGTGTGAATCACACTTTTAACTACAGCACAATACTACTTGTTGGTAGTGTTAAGTAAAGCTTTTCATAGTGCTTGCTCTGTGTCAGGCCTGTGCTAAGTGTTTGTCTTCAACTAAAGCTGAGAAACCAAAATGAACACCCAAATAATGTGGGTCTAGTACATGCGTTATTTCGTCATATTTCATCTTCTGAGTATGGAGTAGGTATGAAGTGGGTGTATTATTACAAATAAGGATATGGAATAGGTATAATATCATGGAGTAGACAGTAGGTACTATTACTACATATAATAAAAATTGGGAGAGGTGTACGGTTCTCTAAGTTGACAAAGGCATAGGGTCATGAAACCACCACTACACTCAGGTAAAGAAGGGCACGTATTGCATGGAGCACTGGGTGTTATAAGCAAACAATGAATCATGGAACACTACATCAAAAACTAATGATGTAATGTATGGTGACCAACATAACACAATAAAATTTAAAAAATAGATGCAATAAAAATGAAATAAAATTCTAATCCCAGTACCTCAAAAAAAAAAAAAAAAAAAAAAGAGCTTCAGAACCTCCCCGAATTCTCTCTTGCTTCTTTGCGATCAAACCCTCACCACCCCATGCATGCCCCGTCTCCTGCCCCCAGCAACCCCTGATCTGCGGTCCATCCCTCTAGTTTTACCTTTTACACAAAGTCATATAAATGGAACCAACTGCTCTTTGAGTCTAGCTTCCTTCACTTAGCATAATGCATCTGAAGTTCATTTATGTTGTGTGTATCAATAGTTCCTTTCAATCGCTCATTGTAATCCAGTGTATAGATTTGTTTATCCATTCTCCAGTTGAAAGACACTTGAGTGCTTTCCAGTTTCTGGCAAGTATAAATAAAATTACTATAAACATTCACATACAAGTTTTTTGTGTGGATATATTTTATTTTTCTTGGGTAAGTGCCTAAGAGTGAAATTGTGCCATATGGTAAGTGCATGCCAAACCATTTTCCAAAGTGGTGGTACCATTGTACCTTTCTACTCGCAGTAGGAACAAGTAGGTCATCTAGTAGATTATATGTGGGAGTGGTAGCTGCTCTCCTTGCCAGTACTTGCTATTGGCAGTTCAAAGAAAAAGTTAACCATTTTAATAAGTATGTATTGGTATCTCATTGCAGTTTTAATTTACCTTCCTCTAATAAGTAATGATGCTGAGCATCTTCTCATGTGCTTCTTTGTTATCTGCTTATGTATATCTTCTTTGATAAAGTGTCTGCTTAAATCTTTTGCCGTTTTATTTATTTATTTATTTGTTTGTTTGTTTGTTTGTTTGTTTTTATTGAGCTGTTTGTTTAATTGTTGAGTTTTGAGAGTTCTTTCTATGTTCTGGATCCAAGTCCATTGTTAGATGTCTGATTTGCAATTTTTTTCCCCTCCTAGTCTTTGGGTTTTCTTTTCATTCTTTAAACAATGCCTTTCAAAGGGTAAAAGTTCTTATTCTGATCAAGTCCATCTTATTCACTTTTCCTTTTATAAATTATGCCTTTGGTGTCATTTCTAAGAACTCTGCCTAACTCAAGGTCACAAAGATTTCCTTCTAAGAATTTTCTAGTTTGACAGTTTGTATTTAAGGCTATAATCCATCTTGAGTAAATTTCTAAAAGTAAAATATGAAGTATAGTTTGAGGTCCATTTTCTTTTGCATAGGAACATCTAATTTTTCCAGCATCATTTATTAAAAGGACTATTCTTTCTTTATTGAATTCTTTTTACAATTTTGCCAAAAGCCAACTGATCATATTTGTCTTGGTCTGATTTCTGGATGCTTCATTCTATTCTTATGTGTTTAATTTTTCACTAATACCACATGTCCTAATTACTATAATTTTATAGTACGGCTTGATATCAGGTAGTGTGGGATCTCCTACTTTCTTCTTTTTCAAAACTATTTTGGCTATTCTAGCTCCTTTTCCTTTCTTTAGAAAAGCTTTTTAGAAATAGCTTGTTGATACCTAAAAAAAGCCTGCTAAGATTGAAGTCAGTATTGTGTTGAATTAACTTGGAAAGAATGGGCATGTTAATAATATGGACTGTTCTAACTTATGAAAACAGCTTTCCTGGCACACTCCTGAATTTAAATAGCCCAGATAACCACCTTTGCCAAAGCACACCTCTCTTGTTGCCTCTGTTCTCCTTGGCAATTGTTCGGGCTCTCATGTCATTCTGAAGGCTCTCACTTGGGCAGAATGACCAGGTGTGGAGAGACTTTCAGCCTCAGACATGCTCTATGGGACCAGGCCATTTTCCTTGAGCTTTTAGGCCAGACACCTGGTCATCAATAACAAAATCATGGTAATTTGTATAAAAATAATATTTCTGGTTTCTCTTAAAAAGAGATGTGAAGATCTGGCCCTCTTTTGCCTACACTGTTCTCCAGCAACAACCAGCTGGAGTTGATGGGCGGGGACTCTCCAGTGCACCCTGCTTCCCCATCTTTTACAGTGTTCCTGCTGCCTGCTGAGCCCCTATGTGCATTTGCTTAACCCCCGACACTGGGCTTCGGTCCTGTGTATATTCATTAACATAACACTTATCAAGTACCTACTGATTACCAGGCCCTGTGCACGAAGAATACAAAAGTGAACAAAACAGACAGTAATTCTGACTGCCAAGAGCTTCCATTCAGTGTGTGTGTGGGGGGCGGGGGGGAGTGCAGAGCCAATAAGCCAAATAAGTAGGTTATAAAGTTCACGAGAATGTGAAGTGTTGGGGAGAAAAATAAAAGCAGAGGAGAGAAATGAAGGACAAAGGGGTTGCAAGTGTATTAGGTTGTGAGTCAGGGTCTCAACAGTAGGATGAGGGAGTGAACCGTTTTCACATTGGAAGGAAGAACATTCCAGGCAGAGGGAACAGAGAGTGCCAAGGCCCTGAGTCTGGAGCGTGCCTGGTCTGTCTGAGGAATAACAAGGCAACAGTGCAGCTCCAACAAAATGAATAGGAAGGGAGTAGTAGGAGAAGAAATCGAAGTCGGTGGGGTCCAGCTCATAAAGGGCCTTGTAGGTTGTTGTAAGGACTCCAGGCTTTTCTCTGAGTGATGTGAACCAGGGAGTGACCGGGGCTGCCTTGAGTTTTAAAGCTGTGAAAGCATCGCTTTGCTGCCATCTTGGAAATAGAGGGTTGGTGTTCAGGGGTTAAGCAGGAAGACCAATTAAAAGGCAATTTCAGTAATCCAGAAGACAGAGGCTGGTGTCAGACCATGGTAGTCATGGCAGACATGAGAAGTGGTGAGAGGTGGTCAGGTTCTGGAAAATTTTGAGACTTTGTAGGTTCTTGGTGGCTCTTTCTAGTCAACAATCCCTGGTGAGAGCCATGCCAGGATGTTCCTAAACTTTGAATTTCATGGAAAAGGAGCTGAAAGTGTCAGGATCTTTCTTCCTAGGAGACCTCTGAGCTCTTTACACAATTTGATAAACCCCTTCTCCAGAGCTCTGGTGCCAAGAGAAGCAGAAGAACTGCAGAGCTTCAGAAAATCATAGAAAACAATATCCACAAACACTTCTATTTTGCCTTTTCTCCAGGGCCAGGGAGACAGCCTTTGGGTCTTACACATGCAAAGGGAGGCCCCTTAAGTAATATGTCCTCAGACCTCCTAATAAACCTTTCCTAAGTGACTTGTTCTCTTTACCCAGATAGAGAAGAGGATGATGTCACTTACAAAATTTCATCTCCGAGGCACCCTAAGGAAAATAGGTATTTTCTGAAGGAAAGATTGCAAAGAGAGATTTGCCTGTTATAAAATAGCAGAATGGGCTGAAATTGGTGTGGCTGGTAACTAAATTAAGCTTGATGAGGTGAGGAGGTGTAGGGAAATTCTTGTCTGTGGGGTCCAAGAGGTCTACGCCTGGAGCTGGGAGCAACAGCCGTTGAAGATTCCTCTAGAATGAAGGTGCACTCGTTATAGTCCTGTGCAGTGCTCACTTTATGGCTTTGGCAGTTCTGTTTTGAGAATAAGAAATCCCTTCCAACTCTAAAATTCTCTGGACTATGAGGTCCTATAATGGATTCTTGCATGATAAGTAGAATATAATATATGTAGTGGATTATTATATAAATAGGATTATTATGAATTGCCTATTTTTCTTACTTTATTCTTACTTTATTTTTAGGATCACTATCTGATCTCACATCTTCTCATCTGCATCGTATCTTTCCCCACCCTCTGCGGGAGTTGTGTGTGTGGGGGGCAATTCCAAGTCATTACTGTTCTCTCCTGCCCTCCAAAACCAATTCACCTCTTTGTTTTTAGCAGATAACTGTAGTTCTCACTTCTTTGAGAAAATAAAGGACATTAATGATAAAATTCACTTTCTCACCTCCTCAAAACTCTACCTGCTTCTTTGTCTAGCCTTCCTTCCTTCCCTCTTGTCTCAGAAGAAGTGTGTTTGAAGGAGGGAAGAGGACAAAGCCCAGGTCCTGCCACCTTCTCTAGAATGATCCTCCACCTCCTCTTCGCTGCCTCCCTCACTTTCCTACAAACATGGCCATGTTTCCGTGATCCTGCCTCTGCCTTTCTCTGCAGTCACTGCCCCTCATGTCTCCTCCTTGCTGAGCCTCTGGAGGATCTTGGCTCCATCCTTGCCTTGATATTCCCCAGTGTCCTGTCACTCTTCACACAAAGCTTTGACCTCTGCCACTTTATTAAAACCCCTCAAAGGTCCCCAGTGATCTCCTTAGTGCTAAATTCTATGAATGTGTCTCCGTCTTCACTCTCCTAAATCGCTATTCAGAGTGTGGACAGGATCAAGGACATCAACTGGAGACTTGTCACACAGGTGGACTCTGAGGCCCAACCTAGGCCCCCTGAGTCAAAATCTGCATTTTAACAAGCTCTCCAAGTGACTTAGTAGCACATTACTGTTCAGTCTCTCTAAGGCATTTGACATAAGACTTAGAACACCTTCATCTCCATCATCCCGGTTTGTCTTTGGCTATTCTTTCTTAATCTCCTTCTCTTGCTCCTCTTTCTCTAATAGTACTGTAACTATGAATCCTCCCTAAGGTTCTGCCCTCTCTGCTCCTCTGCAATTTCTGTATTCTCTGGAATCCTCAACTACCACAGAATGCTGCTGATTCATACATTTCTATCTCTCTCTTTGGAGATTCACGCTTCTGCATCCAACTGCTTTCTAATTTTGGTTCTGTTAGGCAATGCTTCAAACGCAACATATCCCCAGCAGAGCCCATTGTCTTCCCCACTCCCCACCCTTGCTCCTCCTCCTGGGTTTCCTGTCTTGATTCATGACATCACTGCCCCTCTGTCTTTTCACCAACAGTGGACACCGTAGGGTCTTCCCCTCCCACTCTCTTCCTTCCATGTCCAATTAGCAAACTTTGTCTATTCAACCCAGACGCATCTGTCCAGTACCAACCTTCTTCTCCATGCCTCCTACCATTGTTGGGACTGAGGCCCTTATCATCAATAATTTGGACTATTAAGTCAGCTCCTCAGTCTTCTCTTACCCTCCCCTCTAGCCTCTACCCTTCACTCTGACACCAGTACATGTTTCCAAAAATGCATGCCAAATGGTGTTTTCACTACTTCCAAATGAACTGCATCACACACAGGATCAAGTCCAAGCTCATTATTTTGTCAGGCAAGGCACTCTATGATCTGAGCCCTGCCTATGTCCCTAGCAAAGTTTCCGTTTGTCCTCTTCATCCCAGACATATGATATTTCTCACAGGTCTCTTATATACCTTGCATTTTTTTACTCTGCTCATGCTTTTGGTCTTCAAACCATCCTCCTTTCCGGGATATCTTTCCCTATATTCTGACTCTTCTTAGCCTTCAAGACCTAATTCTAAAATTCCTGCCCCTATGAAAACTTCCTTAAATTCTGAACAAAAATAACTGATCAGGGCACCTGAGTGGCTCAGTCGGTTAAGCGTCTGCTTTCGGCTCAGGTCATGATCCCACGGTCCTCTCTTGAGCACAAGCAGGGGGAGCAGCAGGCAAAGGGAGAGGGAGAAGCAGGCTCCCCGCTGAGCCGGGAGCTCGACGAGGGGCTCGATCCCAGGACTCTGGGATCATGACCTGAGCCGAAAGCAGACGCTTAACCGACTGAGCCACCCAGGCATCCCAAATAAATAAAATCTTTAAAAAAAATTTAAAAAAACTGATCAGGCTTCTGTGCTCCAATGAACACCATGTTCATATTGCATGGATTGAATCTGGACATGGTGGTATAGTTGGTTCTAAACTTCTGCCCTTACAGGTACTCTTTAGGCCTTGTTAGGGCAATGAGTGTGACTGATTCATTTCTGTGTCCAGTGCCTAGTACAATATGCACTCCACAAACATCGAATTGCATGCATTAGTCACCATTTGCCCATTTCTGTTGTGCATACTCTACTTAGAGATAAAGATGCAAATGTTTCTGTTTGCTCACTTATTTATTTTGCATATAGGATTACTAAGGCATGGTTTCCATGTTATTCTGAGTGAGCCAGGATTTGAAGCTCATGAAGAACATTTTCCATCTTAGGTATCACTGTGTGCTCCTATCAGTAATAGTGAGCATTTGGGTCTCCACGTGCCTCTGCACCAGGGCATTTCATCCTTACTCCCATCAAAGCTCTTCTCCTACCCAACTACACCCCAAACGTTGCACAAGATTGCTTCTGGTAGTCTTGACACCAACTATGAGCCCCTGCTATGTGGCAAAGGGGAGCCTTGTGGTGAAGAGCTTGAACTCTGGTGTCAAATATACCTGGGTTCAAGTTTCTCTTTTGCCAATTCCTACTTGTTTAACGTTGACCGAATTACTTACATTTCTTCAGTTTCTTCACCTGTAAAATGGAAATTATAATAGTACCGACCTCACGGGCTTGTTTTGAAATTGTTTGAGTTTGACTGTGTCACGTGGTTAGTACATGCTGAGTAAAAGAAATGGCTCATGACGATGAAGAATCTGATGAAAATCACACTGTGAGCTTAGTGGGCAGAAGACCAGCAGGTACCAGGGAAGTCTGGCTCCGAGGGACTCATTTGTGAGGCCAGGGAGGACCACACACGCTCTAGGTTACCACACCAACCTGCCTGACTTCTCAAGAATGAGGAAGTTGAGCAGAGACAAAACAACCCACTCGCTCAGATATGTTTTTCCTTTCAGAACAGACAACAACAACAATAAGCCCTTCCCTTCCTCAGCCTCACATGTCATGAATAGCTTTCAAAGGCAGTTAACAATATTGTTTTCTCAGATACTTTTCCTTTGGGAAGAAAATTCTAACACAAATTCTTCTCTGTGGGGGTCTGGTACAGGGTTATGTCAAATGGTGGTGTCTCCTTTCCTTGCTTGAAATATGTGTGTGGCTTCCTACAGCCCTGGTGATAAGACACAAACTTCTTCCACATTCCACAAGGCTTTTTGTGACACATCCACTTCAGTTTCCTCCAATGTAGAGTAGCAATTAAAAGTTCATCCTTTGGATTCAGGTCTTGTGTCTACACAACTCCTAGCTGTCTGGCAAGTTATTATTGGCAGGATAGCCTTTGGGTTTCTGAAGTACCTTCAGCTCCCCATCCTTGCCATGGAATTGGTACCAATGGAGTAGTAGGCATTAATTCATCAGCTTTATTACTAATAAAACTTGATGGGACCTGCCAGCAAAACCAGGTTTCTGAAGTCTAGACATCTGGATTCATCTGTGGGTGACTCTTACCCAGGTGTTCAAAGCAGATAAAGAACCACAGGTTTCCTCCTGTGGTAGTAGTTATTACCAGACAGAGAAGCAGAGTGTGTGTGTGTGTGTGTGTGTGTGTGTGTGTGTTGGGGAGGGGTTAGTGGGGACAGGAGTAGGTTACTCTGAAAAAGTTAAGAACCTGGAAGGGAATGAAGGACGTGTACTCTGACCTTTTCAGGCTCCCTAATGGGGTATATCACCTTGAGGGAAGGAAATGAAACGTGGAAAGACAGGTAGAAACTCCTTCCCGATCCTTCCAAGGGGCCTGAAGTTTCCCCCACTATGCATAGGCAGAAAGCCCAGGAGAAAGTGGGTTCTCACTCAATCTTCCTGTTCTGGTTTCTTCATCTATCACTTGGGAGTAATAATAGTACCTGTCTTTGGTATTGTTGAGAGGGTTACAAGACATAATATTCTCTCTATGTAGATCTTTTCCCAGAGACCTAAGGACAGTCTTTCACAGCTGTCTGTGATTTAGAGCCTCTGTTCATGAGAACCACCGGTGTCCTAAGCCCTTCAATTCTTTCCTCTACTTCTGGCAGGGTAGTGGGGCAGGGTGGGATGGCTCATATTTCTATTGGCAGGAATTAAAGCTTTTTTTATTTTTTATTTTTATTTTTTTTAAAGATTTTATTTATTTATTCATGAGAGACAGAGAGAGAGAGAGAGAGGCAGAGGGAGAAGCAGGCTCCCAAGGAGCATGGGGCCCGATGCGGGACTCGATCCCAGGACCCTGGGATCATGACCTGAGCCGAAGGCAGATGCTTAACCATCTGAGCCACCCAGGCGCCCCCGGGAATTAAAGCTTTTTTGTTATTGCCACTGTTGGCTGTCATTGCTTCAGACATACTCAGTGACTATGGCACTTTTACTGAGGCTAAACTGACAACTGGTACCAAATGGAAAGAGTTCTCTGTCCCCACCTTGACTGGTCCCAGGGATTCAGCTCTATCAGTAGATTCTAAGAGAGCAGCCTGCCCCTTCTTCACATAATACTCCTAAGGAAGTATTTTTCCTAAGGAAACATTAAGAAATTCTTTCTGGGTTGAGGTTAGAGAAGGTTTGTGTACTATTTAACATCATTCTCCCAATTCAGAGTGGAATCCACCATCTCAATTTGTCTGTGGCTGGGATGAATGTCTTGACTGCCATGGGCTATCCCACAGGGACTAGGAACAGTCTTTGTGCCCTTTCATGGCTAAGAATCTCCATCCTGGAGTCCTGAGATCTAACTTCAGTCCTCAACTCTTCCCATCCTGTCTCCTGGGAGTATTAGCAGGACCTCAGCCCATGTACCTATGACTGGGTTTTGCTCTGGGACTGTAAACAGAATTCTCAGTTCCCAAGGTGGGCATGCAGAATAACCCCAGACCTGGCATCTAAACCCAGGAATCAATTAAGAGGCAGAGAACCATGGGCATTCAGGAAGAGCCTACTACAATCTGGGCTGCTTCTTTCTTTTTGAGACCAAGGAAATCTGGTCTCAGTTGGGCTGCCTGGGGATCTGTCACAGACTCACTGTAGGACTTCAGACAACCCATGTACACTTTCTGAACCTAAATCAAGTGAATCAATCAGCTTTGAATCAGGGTGAGCCTATCAAGTTAAATTGTCAGTTAAAAATTCCTGCTGACAAAAAGAAACCGTCAACAAAACCAAAAAACAACTGACATAATGGGAGAAGATATTTGCAAATGACATATCAGATAAAGGGCTAGTATCTAAAATCTATAAAGAACTTATTAAACTCAACACCCAAAGAACAAATGATCCAATCAGGAAATGGGCAGAAGACATGAACAGACATTTTTCCAAAGAAGACATCCAAATGGCCAACAGACACATGAAAAAGTGCTCAACATCGCTCAGCATCAGGGAAATCCAAATCAAAACCTCAATGAGATACCACCTCACAGCAGTCAAAATGGCTAAAATTAACAAGCTAGGAAACGACAGATGTTGGTGGGGATGTGGAGAAAGCGGAACCCTCCTATACTGTTGGTGGGAATGCAAGCTGGTGCAGCCACTCTGGAAAACAGTATGGAGGTTCCTCAAAAAGTTGAAGATAGAGCTACCATATGATCCAGCAATTGCACTACTGGGTAGTTACCCCAAAGATACAAATGTAAGGATCCAAAGGGGTACGTGCACCCCAATGTTTATAGCAGCAATGTCCATGATAGTCAAACTATGGAAAGAGCCAAGATGTCCACCAACAGATTCGGTTAAAGAAGATGTGGTGTACACACACACACACACACACACACACACACACACACACTGGAATATTATGCAGCCATCAAAAGGAATGAGATCTTGCCATTTGCAGCGACGTGGATAGAACTGGAGGGTATTATGCTGAGCAAAATAAGTCAATCAGAGAAAGACATGTATCATATGACCTCACTGATATGAGGAATTCTTAATCTCAGGAAATAAACTGAGGGTTGTTGGAGTGGTGGGGGGTGGGAGGGATGGGGTGGCTGGGTGATAGACATTGGGGAGGGTATGTGCTATGGTGAGCACCGTGAATTGTGTAAGACTTGAATCACAGACCTGTACCTCTGAAACAAATAATACATTATATGTTTAAAAAAAAAAAAGAAGAAGAAGATAGCAGGAAGGGAAGAATGAAGGGGGGAAATCAGAGGGGGAGACAAACAATGAGAGACTATGGACTCTGAAAAACAAACTGAGGGTTCTAGAGGGGAGGGGAGTGGGAGGATGGGTTAACCTGGTGATGGGTATTAAAGAGGGCACGTTCTGCATGGAGCACTGCGTGTTATGCGCAAACAATGAATCATGGAACACTACATCAAAAACTAATGATGTAATGTATGGTGATTAACATAACATAAAAATAAAAAAAAATTAAAAAAAATTCCTGCTGACAGTCCTTTGAAGTCCCTAGAAGTGAATCTAAACAGAGCGATGTCGGCCAACCTCCATCAAGAAGGTTAAGCCTGAAGATTCTTGAGCCAGATTGCCTTTGTTCCAATTACAGTTCCACCATTACTAGACTTGGATCTTGGGCAACGTGTAATTGCTCTGTGCCTCATTTTTTTCCCCCCTATAATGTGAAAGTGATAGTAGTACCTACCTCCTAGGGTTGTTTAAATGAAGAACTTATAACAATACCTGGCAAGCAGTAAACTCTCAGAAAGTGTTAGCAATTTATATTATTTGTTCAGTCACAAAAAAGGTAGGGCAAGAATAATTGGAAAGAAAAGATATTATCAAATCTTCAACTGTTGCATGCAGAGTATTTTTTTTGGGGGGAGGGTGGGTGTTAATGTCTGTTCATGTCTCTTCCTTATAATATTGTAACCATAGCAACAATAGTGATGATGATGGCTAACATCGATTGAGTACATGCCATGTACCAATACTGTGCTAAGTACCTTATACAGTTTATTATTTAATTAATAACAATCCAAGTAGGTAGTACTGTGATTAGCTCAGTGTAACTTGTGTTAGGTCACATTGTTCTTAAGTGGCAGAGCTGGGACACAAACTCAGGTCTGTCTGATGCCACACCTTGTGATCTTATTGCAGTTGAATGGTTTGTATGCTCAAAGTCCTGACTAAGAGAGAAAGCATGTATTCCTTGTCCAAGTTAGTGTCAAGAAGAAGCCAGTCTTGGATGCAAAAAGCCAGAATGTAGTGAAACCAAAGAGTCATCTCAATTTCAGTGTGTTCAGACTTGTCACCATCTAGAGCGATGGTGCTATCTTATGGCAACTGGCCTCATTCCAGTTCACAATTCTTGCCAAGGTCTTGTTTCTGGAAGCCTCTTTTGGGGCTTGTCTGACAGTTCCATTGCATCACCTAGCAACTACATTCCTCCAACCATGGCCTGCAGGTTTTTCTGCAGAGAAAGTGGTTTTTCCATGTTCTTTTAAGTGAATTAGATATAGGCTAAAGATGTTCCAGGATACTATCAATTTTGGCTTTCAGATACAGTCTGAAAGCATAGCAAGATTCCTAGAGTTTGGAATGTCACTGATGAGCTCCTGTCTCTTGGTTTATAGGCACTGTCAACTTTTGAATTGACTTTAGGAAGAGCTAGGGAGAGCCCCTTCCCAAGTTCATTGCTGAGTGAGGAGCAAGGGAGCACTGGGGGAAGCACCTCAGGCCAGGCTCTTCCAAGAAAAATCTCTTGTATTATCTGGAGGCACTAGGCTTTCCTCTCTGGGTTATCTCTACCAACACAGGAAGTGGGACCCGCTGGAAACTTCAACAGGGCATGCAGGAGTTGAAGGGTCTGCGTTGTCAAGAGCAATTTTAGCAGAGACTGTGCTGACTCAGCTAGAGAGGCTGAGCCCTGTGCTAGCTAATGAAACTGAGGTCATGTATTTGGGTTCCCTGAGGCTTATTGTGGGTTTGATAGTGTTCCCTCTAAATTCGTGTCTACCCAGAACTTCAGAATGTGACCTTATTTGGAAGTAATGTATTTACAAATGTAACTTGTTAAAGATCTCAAGATAAAATCCTCCTGGATTTAGGATGGTTGGTGTCCTTATGAGAAAAGGAGAAGACACAGAAAAACACACAGAGAAAGCCATGTAGAGATGGAGGGAAACAAACCGTAAGAAACTCTTAACTCTAGGAAACAAACTGAGGGTTGCTGGAAGGGAGGTGGGGAGGAGGATGGTATAATTGGGTGATGGGCATTAAGGAGGGCACTTGATGGAACGAGCACTAGGTGTTATATGCAATGGATGAATCACTAAATTCTACCTCTGAAATTAATAATACACTATATGTTAATTAAATTGAAACTAAAGAAAAATTCTTAAAAAAGATGGACGCAGAGATTGGAATGATATGTCAACAAGCCAAAGATCACCAAGGATTGCCAACAACTACCAGAAGGTGGGAGATAGCCATCAGGTTATTCTCCCTCTGAGCCTCCAGAAGGAAATAACCCTGCAGACATCTTGACATTTCGACCCAGACATCTGCCCTCCTGAACTGTGAGAGAATAAACTTCTGTTGTTTTCGGTCTGTGGTGTTTGGTTATGGCAGGCCTAGGAAATACAGGGCTTGTGTTGGAGAACAATGGAAATTCAAGATTCTCACCACCCATTGGAATGCTTCAGAAACATGTTTCCCAAGACACGGGAAAGTGTGGGTGAAATAGAGCATGCCCTTCCTCATTGCTGGGCAGATGGAAGCAGGGCACAGACATGTCAAAGATGACCTTCCTGGACCAGTTTCATATAAGAAGGAGTATTCAAACAGGAAGGAACACATGTGCCCTGTGACCCGAATGAGTCTCTTTTCCTCTCTGGTCCTCTTTCTTCATCTATAAGCTGGAGGGACTAGGCCAAAGCAGTGTTAAAGTGGGGCCCATGCTGTATTCCGTGAGGTCCTAAGCATTGAACACAGGTGCCTCAGTGGTTGCTATGGTGGTAGGCAAAGGGAAGGCTGAGCAGGGGTGCTCCATTCCCCCTGACCCTTACTTCAACTACAGCCATTCATCTTTTATTTAATATTTTGGGCTTTCATATAAGAGGGTTTGCTAATAAAGGTGGAAAATTACTTCATTAGAGCATTTCTGAGGCCCATGGGCTTAGGCCTCTGATAATGAGCAAAAATGGCTATTAAAAGTTCTGTTCAGCACAGATGTGGGTCTCCTCTCAGCCCAAGAGATTCTTCAGAAAGTGATGCTTTTGAGTTTGAGTCTTCCACTGGTCTCAAAGCTAACAGTTGAGACTTCCTGACTCCATTAAGTAATTAACTGGGCAAGATGGAGTCAAGAGCCTTACTTCATAACTCTCCCTGTCTTCTGTCACTCCCTGAGTTCATTTGAATCAGAGCCTGTGCTCTGCTTTCAAGAAAACCAAGGGGCAGAGCTTGGAGTGGAGGCAGATGGAGATGGTCCATGCCAGGTGGTTATCAATCATATCTGCATGCATACTTTCGACTATTTATTAAATTCCAACTCTGTGTGTGTGTGTGTTTGATCTTTTATTCCCACTACATTAGGGTTGTACATTTGTGATTACCTCCTATTTTTTAACTGAAATATAATTAATTAATATACAATGTCGTATTAGTTCAAGGCGTTCAACGTACTGATTTAACAATTCCACAGTCTCAGGGCTCATCTTAAGTTAGTCACCATTTGTTACCATACAACATTATTACAATATTATTGACTATATACCTTATGCTCTACTTTTCATCTCCATGATTTATTTATTTTATAACTGGAGGTTTTTACTTCTTAATCCCCTTATCAATTTCACCCCTCTCCTCACCCACCTTCCCTCTGACAACCACCACTAGTTCTCTGTATTTAAGGGTCTGTTTTTTGTTTGTTTGTTTCTTTGTTCATTTATGTTGGTTTTTAGATTCCACATATAAGTGAAATCATATGGTATTTGTCTCTCTTTGTCTGACTTATTTCACTTAGCTTAATACCCTTCGGGTCCAGGTCCATCCATGCTGTTACAAATGGCAAGATATCATTCTTTTTTATGGCTGAGTAATATTCCACTGTATGTATATGTGTGTGTGTGTGTGTGTGTGTGATTAAATCCCGTTTATCTTCACAACACCCTTATGACGTCAGTGCTCTTATCTCTACTTTACACAAAAGGAAGCTGGAGCTTAGACTGTTTAAGTAGCCCAAGGTCACTTAGCTACTCTTGGTGGCCCCAGGCCACCATCTTCTTTATCCATTCTTCTATGGGTGGGCACTTGGGCTGCTTCCATATCTTGGTTATTGTAACTCTTTAGTGGATGTCCAGGGCATAAAGACGAATAAGGCAGGAACCCTTCTATCAAGGAGCTCATGGTCTAATGTGATAGACAAATCATAAACAAGTGGGTACATTGGTTTATTACAAGTGCTTTGAGAGAAGTAGATTCCAGGTACTGTGAGCACAAAAGAGGACATGGTTGGTGCAGAGGGAGGGGAGTGCTTGGGCCCTAACATCAGCCTGCCTTCCTTTGAATCCTGATTTGGTTACTTACCAGTTCTGGAACTTTGGGCAAGTAACAAGCTTTTAAAGTCTCAGTTCTGTCATTTATAAAATGGAGATGATACTGGTAATATTGGTAATTATGTCATGTGACACTGTATGTAAAGTGCTTAGTGCAATGCTTGGCAAGTATATAGTGCATAGTAAATTCTAGTTTTTATTATTATTATGATCGCTTTATTATTGTTGCCACCTGGCAGGGAGGCCAGGAAAGAGTTCAGAGAGAACACTTGAGCTGAGTCATGAAGGATGAATGGGAGTTGGTGCTGAGAAAGTTGGCAGGAAAGGCGGGTCACCACGTGGCACAGCTCCAAGGGGCATCATTCTCATGTCAGTCCATGTGAATGGCTCCCCCTGGAGTTGTGCCACACACAGCTTCATGGCAATACTCCATCCTTGGAGTAAGGATGTTCCCTCAGCAGTAAGAAGGTGCTCGACTTCAGCGGGACTTGTCTTCTCAGGGATGACTGCTGATTTCCCCCATGCACAGCTGTGGTTATGGGGACAATGATGCTGATACAGCAAACTGATAAAGAACGTCTGGATAATGGGACTTTGAGGGCTGCAATTCACTGTGGAGATTGGGCACACCAGTCTTAACTTTATGACCCAGCCTTGTCCTAATGGAAACGTCTAGCCACCTTAGTCTTATGCTATTGGAATAAAGCTTAATTTGATTTAAAACAGGTATGGGTTGAGTTTCAATCAAGACATGGCACCTCTAGAAGATTCAAGAGGCCTTTTAGGGCATGTGAACATCTTGGGCTCTGACTCATCAAGGCCTGGGTGCAGAACCCTGACATCCGTCTTGGTTACAGTGCTATCCTGAGGAATAGGGCATCTCTCCTGGCCCATCAGGCTGTGTAAGTGGAGATTTGGGAGAGGATAGGGCCCTTAACCCTGCCAGCTGTGACTGCCTTTTAGAACTCCAGACTCTGGGCCTTAGCTGCCCAGATTCAACTCTTGTCTGATGGGACTTGAGATACTATTCTGCTCTCTGATTCAGCCAATTTTGCTGGACTCACTCTCTTGTCTCTTTAAGTTTGAGCAGCTCATCATTAGTCTATTTTTAAATTCTGGGGCCACCAAGAGTAGCTAAGTAACCTTGGGCTACTTAAACTGTCTAAGCTCCAGCTTCCTTGTGTGTAAAGTGGAGATAAGAGCACTGACCTCATAAGGGTGTTGCAAAGATAAACAGGATTTAATGACATAAAAAGCTCTGTGAATGCACATACAAATACTTGTTTTCCTATGTGGGGCTCTTCGGGGGGGGGTACTCATAAATTCTCCTTGGATGGCTGCTCTGTTTGCCTCTCCTGAGTCTCTACCTTGCCCATTGCCTAGAACATCTGGGCATATGTGACATAGGCGGTCAGCCTACAGCAGGTGCAAAGCCCTCTCCACTTGCTCCATTCTGCTGAGCCCCAAATACGGTGAGGCCCAAAGACCTTTAGTGTTGTTGAAATTTGGTTGGAACAGGTTTTCTTCTACTTTTATTGACTTCCTCTAGAAACCTTATTTTTCTTAAAGTTCTCAAGTAAATCAGGAGTAAAGAATTTGGGCCTTAGGGTTGAAAAGTGTTCGTCACTATTTTTGCCTTGTTCCCTGGATGGTTGACTCGGAAGGAGGGAATTCCAGGTGAGGAAATGGAAATCATTCCACTGTCTCCATCTTTGAATGGATATTTATGTTCATCCCAGATTCCTGCAATTTACACTAAACACTCATTTTTTTGGAACATATTGGTTTTTCCAAGGGGGAGTTGATGAGTTGAGTTGTTAGGAAATCTATCTTCGATGCAGATAGAAAATAGTTCCAGAGACAAAGCACAGATGGAACATTCCTCACCTTGATAATCACGCTCATTCCCTCCTGCCCACCCCCTCAGCCTGTCAGAAAGGAGTCTGAGAAGCCGAGAGAAGGCACCCCGCCATTCTTTTTTTGTTCTAATCCTGCCCTTGAATTTTCTTGAATGACATTGTTTTTGTAAAATGATACATGATAATGATGAAAATAAAGTCACACAACACAGCAAAATGCAAAGAAGAAATCTAAAGATGGCATTCAACCTCACTCCATGGAAATAACCACCTTCAACATTTGTGATCATACTTCCATTCTCTCTTTCCTTCTATGTGTGTCTTGAAAAACAAAAAGTAGTAAATTACATAATTTGTTATTTCACAGAAGTAAGAAAACTGAGGAAATCACTAAAACTGCATGTAAACATTTATTGACAAATAGTGACTAGGTTCCTGAAAGAGACTACCAAAGGCAAAACATGATTATAAAAAACCTGATAAATTGGGGTTGCTAGACTTTTTGAACATGTGTTTTAAATGTAGACAAATCTACAATCTCCCTAATATGGCACCTTTGGAAATTAGAACTTTCATCTTTCGCCTTCATTAGTTACATGATACTTTTTTTTTAAAAGATTTTATTTTTTTTTATTTGAGAAAGAGCCAGAGGGAGAAAGCACAAGTGGGGGGAGCAGCAGGGGGAGAGGGAGAAGCAGGCTCCCTGAGCAGGGAGCCTGACATGGGGCTCTATCCCAGGACCTTGAGATCATGACCCGAGCCAAAGGCAAACGCTTTAACAGACTGAGCCACCCAGGCCCCTGTTCCATGATAATTTTTATGTTTTGTTTATTTTTACTTTTTTTACATCTTATATTTAAATTGCAATTACTGCATCTCGATAGCATGAACTTTATATTCTGATATGTTAATGTTCATCACCTATTCTTTTTTTTTTTTAAAGATTTTATTTATTTATTTGAGACAGAGAGAATGAGAGAGAGAGAGAGCACATGAGAGGGGGGAGGGTCAGAGGGAGAAGCAGGCTCCCTGCCGAGCAGGGAGCCCGATGCGGGACTCGATCCAGGGACTCCAGGATCATGACCTGAGCCGAAGGCAGTCGCTTAACCAACTGAGCCACCCAGGTGCCCCATCACCTATTCTTTTTAATGCATTTTAAAATTGGATTTTCCTTTTTCTGAATTCTTTATTTTCATTCATTTTTTGGTTGGCTGGATTTGATAAATTAAAAAAAATTTTTTCAAAGAGCAAATTAGCCTATTTCTCTATTTTTCTTCTTTTTTTTGGTATGTTTTATCTTGGCTGTTGCTTTTGAATTTGAAGGACAAATTCCTCACGTGTAAAATTCTGGGGTCACTCTTTATTTCCTTGACATTTATGATCTTCTGTCTTATGCTGTTGAGATGTTTGATGCCATCCTGAAAAAACCAAGATGACTTGGTTTTTCTGCTTATGTATCGATGGGATTGTATGATAGTGGAACGAGGTGGTGGAAATAGAGGTGGGTGGTGAAGGGAATGTGGTCAGTTGGGGAGGTAAAGGTAAAATGGTAGGATGAGGAAAAAGAGCAGCCCTAAGGAAGAGGACATTGAACCCCTTTCTCCATAATTTGCAGCCCCATGAAGAAGAAATAAAGCCAGTTACCAAAGAAGCTGTTCTATGTGGAATAGGAATTTTAACGAAAATGGACACTATGATCACTTCACCTTGTAGAAAAAAAATGATCTTCCTTCTAGAGCACATTTGCAAGAAGACCTAAAGAGAAATGGTACATTTCTATAAGTGTCTTTATTTAGGGAAAACTCTCTGTAATGCAGTAAGGGCAACCCTACTATTCCTCATGTTCAAAGAGTCAACTTCATGTTCCTTTCTAGTAGAAAGGCCTTCGGCTCAGATACCTCCAATTTATACCTGTTTGGCTTAGCAGACCATTAAGCAATGGCCACAGGCTCACCATTCCTAATGATGTTTTTCTTGGGCTTATATGAAAAACCCGTTGGCAATTGCCGAGTAACCACACGATGACAGCATAGGGGAGGACACAAAGGCTCCAGGTGTGTTACAAATGGCAGAAAGAAGCCAGAACATGATTGAGACAATACTGAATCTGCAAAGTGGGCAAGGCGCTCCTAAAGAGATGTATGTAAGCCATTCTGTTGGAGGGTCTGACACAGGTGGAGTCTACATAGCTCTGGAAAGCAACCATCACTGCTCTTGGAAGACAAATGGAAAAAATGAGATTTTTGAGTCATGGGCTCTTCCAACCATTGATGCCTAATTAGTTGTCCTGGCTCAGGGGGCTTTTATGATGTCGGAAAGCCAAGTTCTACAATGATGGGACAGTGAAAAAGAAAACATTATCAGCCTTAGGGCCTAAAAAGCCACCACACCAAATGAGGGAGTCTGAATTGCATTTTGGTGTTTCCACCTTGAAAAGAGGAATGGTTGATGGAACTTATAATCTAAATGAAACCAACAACATGCTGTTGAAATGCTAACGAAGGCTGCCATCTCTGGATCAGGTACTCTTTGCTGTGCATTATCTAAGAGCCCACCATATACATTAACTTACTGAATCCTAACAACTATAAGAGGCAAGAAGATTGTGATCTTTGTATCCTGGATGCTAGTAATGTTCTCTCTGGCCACAGAAATAGCTCTAGCTCTAGCAGGGCAGGAAGACACCCAGAAAAACAGACGTTGGCATCTGTTCTCTATAAAGGGGTTCCCTTCTTCCACTGATGTTGTCTTAGGTTCCTGGTGGTACTTGGAGAGCTAGTGGTCTATTCCCCTGCTGTTGTTAGGTGGACATCTTTTTATCTGGTTCATAGTGATGGAGAAGAGTTGGTGAACATTCAAATGTGGCACCTAAAAGCTCTGATCTTTGGGCCACTTCTGTCTTCACCTACGTGTGAGTGTGCCTTATGATATTCCCTTGGCAAATTGCTTCATTGTTCCTCCCAATATCTGCACACAAACCCTTCACCCCCATGACTTGTGACTTGGAAAACTTCAGGCCTTTGAGCTTGCCTTGCCTTATTTCCCTGCTTGCAAGGGGCAGGTGGTGGTGGTGAAGTGCTCAGTCCCAGTGGGGGCCAGTCCTGGCCTTGGGCGAGGCATGCTCAGTTCACCCTTCCCAATCCTGTTGGCTTGCTGTGACTGCAGTGGAAGGAGAAGGGAAATGCTCTCATTTAAGGGCTGAGTTGAGAAGTCAGAGGGGCTTAGAGAGGTGAAAAGCTTGCCCAGCTGAACACACCTGACGTGTACAGAGCTGGAACCTGAACCCAGACTCCAAACCCCAGTTCTTAACCCCATGGCAGAAATAGGGGTACATCTAAGAAGCTGCTCCAGAAACAACTAGTAGTCACTCCCTTCTGCCCTGTCCAAACCTGACTTCTCTATCAGCAAAGAAAGTCCAGATTTCTGAGTTCTTAGAGACACACCTCTTGCCAAATGAGTCCCCCCAACTGGGGCTGGTCCCACAGAATAAGTTGTGCTGAAACAGGGGTCTGGTTCCCATCTCCACCCCCATCCCTCTCTGCCCAGAGACCTCACTTCTTCCTCTCAGCCTTCTCCCTTTCTCCCCTACTCCCTACCAGTATTATCTCTCTGGATGCAGAGCTGCCTTTGAAGTCAACTGGGAGATTTCTTTTGGGAAAAAAAAAAATTGTCTGGAGAGGGTGACAGAGGGAAAGGGATGGGCAAGGGGCCTGGTCTCCTTCATCCTTTTCTTTCAACTCTGACCGCTGATCAAAGCTCTGGTGGGACTGCAGGCTTGAAGAGATCACATGCCAATGACGGGAAGAGTGTCAGTTCCTAGGATGGTATTAAACACTTGGAAAGGGACAAGAAATCAATTCATCAAGTAGATTAAATAAATAAAGGAAGAAAACAAGCAGAAGCAGGAAAAGAAGCCCTGGCATTTCCCGCGTTTCCATGGAGTCCTTTGATAATGCAGTGACTCTGGGCCATACACATTGGTCACATTATTTATCACTGGAGCATGAACGTCCTAACCACATCCAAGGGCTTTCACTGGGCTCCTTAAATCATCCAGGACCACAGTGAAATGCAAATGGCCTAGCAGAGGACTGGGGACAGAGAAAAAGCAGTCCTGGCCCCCAGCCTTCTCCCTCAAATCTGGAGGCTGCCCCAGGCCCAAGCAGAACTTTCTCTTTTGTTCCCCATGCCTGGCATCCTGGGTTGCTCTGTCTGGCTGGGATGACCCAGTTAGGCTAGGCACTGGGTTCTTGGGACTTTTCTTTCTTTGTTGTTCTTGAAAATCACTGAGACTGCTCCTAAGGAATGGAGGGTCCCTGCAAGTAATTTACTTTCCCCCACATACCTGTAGCATGTTTCCTTTTTTTTTTCTCCAGAAACTTTAGAAGTATGAAAAGACACAATGGCATTTGTGCAGTTTTGGTTTCGAGTTAAGTTTAACATAGAAAAGCACAAGGCTCTTTAGGACAGTGGGTTTGAGGTCTAGTTTCTCCCTCTCCCACTTAGCTCGTTGTGTGATTCTGAGTCAAGTAACCCCTCTGGTTTTCTGTTGCTTCAGGTGTACCATGAGCACTGTAATGGATAAAAGTTTGGGGATTACTATCCACCAAGCCCCATTTCTCCTACCTACTCTACCCCAAGTTCTCCAGCCATGTGGTCTGGGTAGGATTGACATTTTTTCTAGCTCTAAGGAGGGACTCTGGCTTGGGCCAATCAGCATGTTGCATGCTCCTTTCCCATCATGATTGGCTCAGAAATGGGCTTAGGATCTAAGCCAGTCCAACCAAAAGAACCTCACAACTTTTGCTGGGGATTCCGAACTACAGACTCTATTTCTGCTGTATGTGAATAAAGAATCACGTTGCAGGGCACCTGGATGGCTAAGTCGTTTAAGCATCTGCCTTCAGCTTGGGTCATGATTTCGCGGTCCTGAGATCCAGTCCCGTGTCAGGCCTCCTGCTCAGTGGGGAGCCTGCTGCTCCCTCTCCCTCTGACCCCTCACTTTGCCCCCACTTCTGCTTTCTCTCTCACTGTGCTCTCTCAATTAAATAAATAAAATCTTTGAAAAAAAATCATGTAGCTCTGAAAGCTATTGCCAGTCATCTTGACACAATGAGGGGAGAGACTGCTTGAGAATGGAGCCAACATCAAAGAAAGTAGATTAAGCTTAAAAAATGTACAGGAAGAAATCAAGTCTCAGAATGTGGGCACTGGATCAAGCTTTGTCTGAAGCTTCACCCATCTCTGGGCCATTCACTTTCATGAACTAATGAATTCCTTTTGTTGTTTGAATTTAGTTTTCTGAAGGCTAATATATGGGATTGGCCTAAGTGACAGGGAATAGACAATTTTAACTTTAGGGTTTCTTTTGAATAGGAAGGAAAAAAACTAAAATTTTTTTGTGGCTTTTTAGTTTGTTGCAGAACTGTGTTAGGCAGGAGAGAGAGCAGTGGTGAAGAGGCTCTGGTTCTGCAGTTAGACAAATTTGGTTCAGATTCTTCAAACCCCAAAGGTGAGCCAAACCCCAAACTCAAAAGTGAATAGGTCCAAGGTCTTCAAAAACTCCAAGAAGGAGTTTTATCTTTAAAATGCTTTATCTTCCAAGCTGCAAGTAAGACCTCAGTTGTTCATTTGGGAGATTTGGGTTTCACAAATTCATGAAAGCTCCAGGTACTTAGCTTAATACAAAGCTGCTCATAGGGTACGTAAATTCATATGCATTACCAGTGCTCACCTTGTACTGAGAGAATTAATTCTTAAAATGAAACTGAATACTAATCAGAAAGATAACAGGCTCATAAAAGCCCTTGTAAGACTCCTTATCTTGGCTTGACACTTGGTTGGTTCTCTGAAAACTGATCAGCACATTAATGTTCAGGGATCCGGTACTTGGCAAATCAGATGAAATCTCACTGCCCTGGTTTCCCTGGTATCCTGGGGGATAAAAATTGGCCAACTCCATCTTGCCAGGCAATGGAAGTTGGATGGGTTTCTAGACCCATTTTTCTCTCTGGTGAATGGAGATGGGGGTCTGATCAATGATCAGCAATCTGTGGAACCCAAGACAGGGTATTGAGTGCCATCCAGATTTGGATTTATTTATTTCCTCAAGTATGTGGCATCAGTGCCAACATTCCCTGTCCCAACGGGGACTCGCACCAAGGACAGACATTTCTAATCTGTTGAGTATTCTCACTGAAGCACGAATGTGTCAGCACATTTCTCAAGATAGTGCTCAGGAAAGGCCCTCCCTGTTTCTTTCACTTAGGATTCCTTTGGTTGTAAGTGATAGAAAAATTCAACCCATTATGGTGTATGCAGAAAGGGGAACTGGATAGCTTTTGTACTGGAACAGTCCAGAGGAAGGCCCTGGCTGCGGGTAGGACAGGATTCGAGCCTCGAATGATGTAGCCAGAAGTCTGTTTCCATCTCTCAGCATTCTGTTGCCTTTATTCCCAAGCTGCTCCTACCTTCATGGTTGCAAGGAGCTGCTTTTCAACTGCTAAAATGTTTGTATCTGGCACATTCGAAAAGAGAAGCATGGAGATAGGGTTCTCGTTTCTTCCCCTGAAGTTTGATCCTGGGGCAAAAATGATGCTTGGGTGGGCTCAGGGACCCTGGGTTAGTGATAGTGAATGAGGCCAAGCTGCTCAGGAGGCCCACCCAGAGCAAGGCACTTGGTTAGTCTGACCGGGAATCAACAGCTGTCCCTACTTTGTTTCTCTTGACTTTTCAGATCCCAGATTCCCACACTGAGGTCCACTGATTCAGTGCCACATTTGTTCTCACTCCTGACTTGCAGACCTGGTTTTACCCCAGTTCTTGAGCAAACCTAAAAGAGCTAAGAGAGATTTTAATTCTCAGAATAAAGTCTATTTGGGTTGCTGTTGCTTTAGCCTTTCCGGAACTCTTCCCCTTATTTTGGTGATAAAAATCTTTCTTTCCTCTGGGGACCCTCTTCCAGTTGGTTCAGCTGAAACTAATACTCACCCACACGGGAGTGGGCCTGTGACCTTGGCCAACAGACATTTATATTCCTTTGGTCACAGGGCATGGTTCAGGGAAAGCAGTTACGCAGCTGGGGCAGTCAGAGGTCTTGCCAGGACTTTGACTCTGGAGCTTCCGAATGAAAAAGCTTGTATTCTCCATCTTCCTGCTGTGCATAGCCATACATTTGGAGCCAACAGTCACAGTGACCAATTTTACCACGGCAAGGAGGGGGCCTGTTTGGGAATGAAGTTAGCACAGGGGTGAGTGGAGGAGAGGGCTGGGGGAAGGGAGACTGGGATTCCCGAATACTGCACTATCTTGATTTTTTCCAGTCCTGGGACCTAATAAATTCCCTCTTGTGCTTATTCACATTGACTTGGATGGCTGTCACTGGCAACCCTAAAAATCCTGGCTAGTTTGGTTGTGATTTCTTGATGGCTGACATCGTGACTCAGTGGTGGTGGAGGAATGCTTTTAGATGGGAGAACTTTGGGTATCCTCAGCTTGCCCACCCTGCTGCTCTGGCACAAAACCACCCTTTGTCGTGTTCTTCTATCTGCAGTGATATGTCAAATGCCAAAACACACCCAGTTTGGAAATGAATGATATTTACTGCCAACTGGGAAAACAAATTCCTTTGGAACATATGCAGGGTTAGGATTCTCTCCTCAGGCAATAGAGGAGTGATTAAGTAGATATTTTCCTACAAAACACAGATGACACTTCAATCTTTGTGATCTTTGATTCCCCAAAGCCACCTATTAAACTGAGAGAAGGTGCGTGCCTGTCTCTGAGATCATGGCCTGCAACTTGAAAGCCAGCCCTTCTGAAAGAATCATAAATTAAAGCAATTCCATGGCAAGCTCAAGCTCCTACCGAAGTTCTGGGCTTTGGTGACACAAGGTTTGTGTTTGCCATTTGGGCAGATCTGTGGGGTTTATATATGGTAACTGTAGAATTTGACAAGCCACTTATGTGGGAAAAGACGAATGCCAAGTCTGGAACCCTCCTAAAACATCCAATATGTCTGATTGCCGTAGGTAATATCTGGGATGAGTCCACATCCAATATTCAGACAGGTGATACCCAAGGGTCATTGCCATTTATTTCTGAGACCTGCCAAGAGCATAGGAGGTGACGATGCAAAGAGACATCCAAAAAGTTAGGAGGATCATGCTTCTGTCTTCCAAATGAGAGGGGTCAGATTGCAAAGTTGATCAATTAGTTATCTGGGTCCATGAGTTTTATGCCATTCAATTGTAAGTTACAGAGGTGACAATTTTGTTTTTTTTTCTGTCTCAGCTGGGGGAGAGAGGTAGGTTAAAAATCCAAAGGCCACTCCTGTTCCTTGCTGGAACACTACTTCTTCAAAGGTGGAAGTTTTGCACAGAGCCCGGTACATGGTAAGACCTCAATAAATGTGAGCTCGTGTTGTCAGTATGTTGCAGGGGCTAAGGCCCCAGTGGAGAAAATAGGAGCATTAGAGTCTGAAACCTGGGTCTGGGATTGGACTCTACCACACTTACTTGCTGGGTGACCTTGGGCAAGTTACTTAACCATTCTGAGCTTTAGCTCTTCATTTAGTATTATGATCGTAATTCCAGTCTCCCAGAGAGCATACTTTCCTGAAAGTAAGTGGTTAGTTTGTGCCCCAAATAAGAGTCATCAAGAAGAAAAGGGTGTAGGGAAGGTACAAGAGAAAGCTTATGTTCCATTGAATTTGATGGTGGGTCCCGTTATCTATTTACATTTCACACAGCCTTTTCAGACACAAATCTTCAAGCTGGGAGAGGATTTCTGTGCTTTAAACTTCTGGAGATGCTTATTCTCTTGATATGTCTTCTGAAAAGCAAAGAAAATCCTTTTCATTGCTTTATCCTGGGCTGGGGATGGTGGCATAGGGAGAGGGGCTGGGTCACGACAAAGTAGATTCGGCTGAGATCTAGTGTTTGTGGGGGGTGAGGGGCGCTTAATTATTTTGAAATAGTTGTGTACATGTCTTCTCTAAGCTTGCTCAGAATTCAGAACACTTTCCTTGGCTAGAGTGATGATGTTAAATAATGCCCTGGAAGCTGGCTAGAAGAGAGAGTGGATAGGGCAGGGGAAGAGAAGGAAACCCTATGGTGTGCAAGTCCATTTTATAGCCAGTGGAACCTTCAAGATAGATGGATGATAGAGTCATTAACTAACCAGATGGAGTCCTTGGGGGGTGTCCTTTAAAAAGCATTCTTCTTATTGTAACCCAAATTTATTTTTAGAAGTCTGTTTTCTATCACAATTTCTATTAACTCTTGGAAACTTGGCGGGGGGAAATGTCTCACTAATATTTTGCATCCAATGCTCTCTTCTGGTCTGGTGCCACCCATGCGAGGATCTGCGCAGTGTGATGGACACAATGCTCAGTCAGGAACCAAGGGGCCTGGATTCTCCATCCAAATGTGCCTTGTATTTTCTTTGCAGTCTTGGGCACTCCCTCTCCTTCTCTGGTCCTCAGTTTTTCCAAGTGCACTATGAAGATCTTGACCTAGAGAATGAGATTCAAAATTTTAAAACAATTATTTGTAAGGAATGTAAGTGAATTCTCAGATATGAGTTTAATATGAAAAAGGTAAAAGCTGTCTCGTGTCCTTAAGAGTAGGCGCCTGGGCATCCCTGATGAACTCCCGGATTTCCATTTGAAATTGAACAAATTGAACTGCGGATTTCAATTTGCAAACCACAGAAGAGAGGATCTTCAACATCACGTTCAGCCCCATCGTTCTGTGGACACGCGTCCTATAATGCGTACCAAACCTGGAGGCAGAAGATCAGAAGTGGTTTGGGACTGAGGTTCCCTGAATCTGGAGGTCAATGCTAGCTGCTCAGTGGGAGCAAAAGCAGTAATCCTCGGTGCAGATGGATCAGTATGCAGAGGGGCTGGAAGGTCACGTGGGTTCCTGTGACGGAGCCAAGGAAGTCCCTGTCCACGGTGGCTGCTGTGGGGGAAAGGATCAAGTCTTCACACTCTGGCTGCCATTCGGCTGGATGTAGCCGGGAAATGGTCAGCTGGCTTGGGATCAGGCCATAATTGGGGTTTGCTCAGCCAGGGGCACTCCAGAAAGATGCCTTTGGGTGACCCCGTTTACACTCTTCCTCTGAGCCCATTGACTCTGAGCCTGGGCCATTTGAAACGATCCTTGCAGCCTTGCAGGGGTAAGTGGAGAATGCTTCACCTTCCCCTCTCCCAGGACAAATGCCAGTGTCTGTGAGGTCCAGCTCCACCTCAAAGCCCTCCCTGACAGTGGCAGATCCCGTGCTGGGCAGCCCTGCACTCGCTTAGTCTGATCACTGCTAAGCCCACCCGTGAGCCCTGGACTGCCCTAGTTCCCAAGGCAGGTCTGGGAAGGGTTGAGCTGTGTTCCCCCATGAGTATTTCATGGAACTATAGCTCTGTGGGTGATTAATAAGTGCTCCATGAGAAATGAATAGCATGGTCAGATGAGCTTGGGAAATGCTGCATTAAACAGGCTTCTTTATTATGGAACATCTCAGAGTTTTGGAACTTAAAGAGGCAGGCGTGTGTGGGCTTGCTAAATGGACTTGTTTCAGCCTCGCCACCCCTGACCTCTTTTGTTTTCATGCAGTGCCTGTTCCATGGAACCGCTTTTGGGAACTGCTGGATCAAAGTGTTAGTCAATCGTCTCCGTGCTCCTACTCAGTGATGCTTAGAATGAACTCCCGATCCTGTGTTTAGGAGTTGGTGGCCAGGCTGTGATCACCAAATTGCTGAGTTCATTTGTTCAACCAGCGTTTTCTGAGCATCACAATGTGTCAGGCCGTGGGTTGGTGCTGGAGTGACAGAAAAGCATAAGTTGCACATTTCCTGCCCTCTGGAGTTCACAGCCTCCCAAGGCCACAAAATAAGCAAATAAATAGTTGCAAACATAACAGGACAGATTCTCAGCTGGGGATACATACTCAGCCGGCTGGAGTATCTCCAGCACCAAGCTCGGTGTCTGGGACCCACTAGGTGCTCTTATCAGCTTGGATTGCCTTCAGCTGTGAGTAACAAGACAATTGTCAATAGTTTACACAAGAGTTTATTTCTCCCCCTGTGGTGGGCTGAATAATGGCCCTCAAAAATGTCTTCCTCCTAATCCCCGGAAACTCAGAATATGTTACCTTAAATGGCAAAAGAAACTTTGTAAATATGATGAAGTTAAAGCTCTCGAGATGGGGAGGTTATCCTGAATTATCCCGAGGTCCCTGATGTATCCTGATGTGACCTGATGTCTTTAAGGACTCATAAGCGTCCTTAAAGAGGGGGGAGCAGGAGTAAGAGAGAAGACAGGATGATGCAGGAGGCATTGTGGTGCCGTGCGCTCGGCAGATGGAGGAAGGGCCACCAGCCCAGCTGGGGAGCACAGGTGGCCATGAGACGCTGACGAGGCTAACACAGAAACCCAGCCCTGCCAACACCTTGCCTTTAGCCCCTTGCGACTCATTTCGGACTTCTCTCCAGAACTGTACAAAAGTCACTAAGGTCATGGTAATTTATTACAGCAGCAATAGGAAGCTAATACCTCCTCCCACCCCCTCAACCAAATGTGCAGAAGTAGGCAACCCAAGGAGTGTGCAGTTGCTTGAGAAAGTCATCAGGGCCTTGGCTCCTCCAGGGACCAGCTGCACCACCCTTAGCGTATGGCATCATCATTCCTCATGGCAGTAAGAAGCTGCAGATTTCTGGGCATCATGTCCACTTGCTAGGCAGGAAGGAGACGAAGGGCCAAAGGAAATGAAAAAATATTTTTTTTTTGTAGAAGACTTCTTTTTTTTTTCTCCCATTCGAGGAAAGAAACCCTTCCCAGGGAGCCCTGCCTACTTCTCATTGGCCAGAATTGTGTCACACAATTACCTCTAGTTGCAAAGAAGGAAGCCTGGGAAAGTTAGTTGTTTTTTGTGGGGTTTTTTTGTTTTTGTTTTTTGTGTTTTTTAACTGTGCATATTACTTTCCTGAACACTCTGGGATTCAATTGGTAGGGAAGAAAGTGAGAAAGGATATTGGGAAGGCAAATAGCCTCGTATCTGCTTCAAAGATCCATAAACACTTGTTGGAAGACTAACTGAACATCGGAAGGAGGGAAAACTGATGTCAAGTTGTAGATATGTTAGTCCAGGTGGGAAGGGGGTGTCTGAACTACAGAAGGGATATGGGGGATGGGTAGAATGGCGGGCTATATCTAAGAGATAATTCGGTTCCCCCAAGTGGAGAATCAGTGAAGATGCCCACACTCTGAATCTGGTAGCTTGGTGGATGGTGGTGCAGTTTACCAGGACATGGACTATAGGATGGGGAAAAGTCTTGGGTGTTCTGAGTTCAAGGTGTCTGTGGTCTAGTCCTGCTCCTCGGGCTGTTTTGCTCAAAACCCACAATGTGCTGAGATGATCTCTGGGTGAGCACATGCAGATGCTGGGTGACAATTTTCTCTGCTTTCTCTCCTCATCCCTTCCCTGTCTCTCTACCTCTTAGAGTGATTCAATCACAGGACCTTATCGAATCCTTCCTGCCTGGCATCCTGGTCACCCCTCTAGACCCGAGCCCCATTCTGAATCCAGCCATCTTCTAGACTGTACTATAGTTAAAGCATCTTGGCAAGGCCCTGGTGTCCTGCCAAGCTCCAGACGGGGCCCTTCCACTCACTGACTCACTGGCAGAGATCTTGCTGCATCTGGTCAATTTTTGTTTTTGCTTTTGCCTTTGCAGGGGAGCCTGGGGGAGGAAGAGCCTTTGCTTGTGGTGTTCCTAAGCACTTAGTCACTGCCTGGAGTCCTCTGCTTCAGATTACTGTGCCCCGTCTGTGCAGCTGGTCACGCAGGTACCTCCAGACTTCTTCTAGAGTTAGGACCAAGGCTGTTTTGCAGCAATTTGGATACTGGACCCTATAGCTGTGCATTTGGGGCTGGCCTTTGGTGCTATCTCTAGTCTCTATTCTTTTTGCACTTGGACGAACGTTTTGGGTCTTCTGTTGTGTGGCAGAGATTGTGAGTGCTCACTCATACCCACGTTCTTCCTGGAAAATTGGCCAGACTATGCTTTCCAGACTCCCTTGAAGTGAGGAACGGCTGGCTGTGTGGCTGAACATTGAATGTTAGTAGGAATGAGGGATGCCACTTCCAGGCTGGTCATAAGTCCCTCTGTGTGGGGAGGCTCCCTCCAAGGAGAGATTCAAAAGAGGACCCCATGGCCCTAGGGAATTGGGGAGTCACAGGACAGGAGGAGCTTGGGTCCCTGAATCACTGTGTGGAAGAATGCCTGCTAAATGCCTGTACTGAACCACTCTGTGACTGGAAAGAAACTTCTGTCACATTCAGCTACTAAAGATTTAGAGCTGTTTCTTATAGCATCTGCTGTTATTCTCATAACTAATACAATCTGATTTCTTTCCTTCTGAAAGGAAGTATATTGCGGTGGTTAAGAGCGGCTTTTTGAACAAGATCATCCGAGTTCAAAGCCCAGCTCTGTCACTTACTGGCTGTGTGACCTGAGGTAAGTTACCTCACTTCTCTGTACCCCACTTGTTCATCCTTAAAATGAGGATAATAATAGCACCAACTGCTTCTAGTTACTATGTGGATTAAAATAAAAACATATGTACAGTGCTTGGATTCATATCTGGCACACAGTAGGTTCAGTTTAAGGATTACCTATCACTTTTCCTTATTAACCTCAAGTTTTAGTGATCTCTGGCCCCCTTATTGGGAGGGGGCCAGCCAGACCTGAGGCATCCATTCCACTCCTCCTGGATAGCTTGTTCCTGAATAATCCCAGGGATTGTGGTCACTGCCACCCACATTAGCATTTAGCTTTACACCTTATTTTAGACTCATTGCAGTTTTTTTTTTTTTAAAGATTTTATTTATTTGACAGAGAGAGACACAGTGAGAGAGGGAACACAAGCAGGGGGAGTGGGAGGGGGAGAAGCAGGCTCCCGGCCGAGCAGGGAGCCCGATGCGGGGCTCGATCCCAGGACCCTGGGATCACGACCTGAGCCAAAGGCAGATGCTCAACGACTGAGCCACCCAGGCGCCCCTCATTGCAGTTTTTAATATTAGTTTTATCTCTGTTTATGCTGTGTCCCCAATTAGGTTGAAAGCCCTTTGAAAGCAGGGACTATGTTACATAGTGTTATGCATTCCGAACAACAAACAGCACTGAGTAGGTAGTAAGCTCTGACAAAACTTATACTTCAAAAGCTAGATATGTTCTTGTAACAAAACAATGCCATGCCCATTCATCTTAACATTTTTACAGGACATAGATAAGCAACAATAAAAGATACAAAATACAACCACAATCTAGTATCCCTCCTGGAGCATATAGCAGCTTTTAATGGATTATACAGAAGCTTTTCACAGTGCATAAACTAGATGCTAATGATTATCAAGCACTAACAAGTTCCCAAAGACTGTAATGAAAGCTTTATTAAACTGCCTTTTTTAATATTCATAACAACCATAGGTCCTCCTATTTTTCTCACTTTGCAGATGAGAAAATGGCCTCTAAGAGATTAAGCAATGAGGTTAGAGTCACATAATTAATAAGCGTAAGATCTGGCATTGAAACAGAGCTCTGATTGCAAAGCCTGTGCTCTGGAAAGTAATTTTCTGGTCCATTCTTTCCCACACGGAGTCTGTTGAATGGCCCAGGGCATCAGTGGGCTTTGCCATGCCAGCTCTGCCAGCAGAGGCACCTAGCCCTACCTGTATTACATGCCCCGGGAACGACCCCACCTGCTCAGGGCTGCAACTGACTCTCTGTAGATTCCGTGTGCCTGTGTGTGCCAAGACAGATGTGAAACCTTCAGCTGGACAGATTAGCATCTCAGACTCCAATCCACCCCCGCACCTCGAGCCCAACTCCGGGCTGCTCCCGGTGCTGAGGTGGGGCCGGCAGGGAGCCAGACAGGAGCAGTGTTCACCGCCCATCGGGTATTGTCTGACACCTGTGTGGGATTAAGGGGTGAGCCTTCAGGCTCTGAGGGACGCTCCCTCGGCTGGGAATGACAATGAAGTCAGCGAGAATTATCAGAACTGCAAGTGAGGGAGAGAAATCTCACAGGCGTTTCTGAAAGCTACGGGGATCTGGGCTCGAAAGGGGATGTTGGTGGGAGCAGTGAGGAGTTGGAACCAGGTCTCCAAAGCTGAAAAACACACAGGCTTCAACAGCTGCAAGGGCCGACTCAGCCGGACCCCTCCCCTGCAACCTTCCACTCAGTGCTGGCCCCATTCATGTCTCAGATTCTTACAGGTTTCTGGGGGACATGCTGATGACAGTGATGCTGAGGGGCCATGCTTTTTGAGCCTTTACTAGCGCTCTGCTAAACACTTTAAATGTGCATGTCACATTTACTATGAGAAACCTATGAAGAAGGGATATTGTCACTCTTTTTACAAATAAGGAACAGACACTGCGAAAGAATCATCCATGCTCATACAACTCAGTGGGTGTGGGCACTGTTCCATCCCAAATTTCTCTTATCTTCCACTAGCCTTGGCCCAAGGATCCAGTGGGCAGTTAACTGTGACAGCGGCTTGGCTAAGAGAAAGAACATGAGCTTCAACACCTCCCAAATCTGGATTCAAATCCTAGCCTCACCACATACAGGCTGTGACTCCTTGGACAAGTTAGCTTCACCTCCTGGGGCTCTGGGTCCTGATCTGTGAGGTGGAAATGACAGCACCAACCTCTGACACTTATGCACACGATGGAGAGAGTGCCCAGTGAGCAGTAGCTGGAAATACGACTTTTTCCTAGGACATTGACCTCTATCATCTAGGGCTTCTGTCCTTCTATTATTAATACATTCATTTACTCATTACTGACTCATTCATTTACTGAGCACCCCTTACATTCTCGAAATCATGTTCTTTGCTGAAGATACGTCCCATGTGCCACCCAGTTCTTTTGGTTAGGCAGGATAAGTCCACATTAAGTTGGGTTAAACCCAACTACAGTGGTTTAACCAAAGAAGGGGTCATTTCCCTCCCATAACCAGAAGTTTGGAGATAAGGAGTGTGAAGTAGGGTACAGAAGCCGCAGGATCCCATCAGCACCCCAGATTCCCTGTGCCATTTTCCTCCACCAGCTCTGGTAAAGCCTTCATTCTTGTGGTTAAGAATGGCTCCCCTACTGCAGTCCTTTGGCCACATCCTAGGAAGAAGACACATGTAACTGATACCAGAAAGACAAAAAACTTTCCTGGCTATCCCCAACAGACTTCTGTCTATGTGTCATTGGCCAGAATTGCATCCCGTGGTCACCTCTGGCTGCCCTCCCAAGCCAAACTGGGGTTCTGTTAGTGAAGAGAAGGGGAGCAAGGTTGGGGGAGGTGAGGGGCTGCAAACCTAGCTGAGATGCTGTTGAGTAATAAAAGTGCCTTTAAAGCAAGCCGAGGCAACTTGCCAAGCACATTGGTGTTTTACTTGGGTTACTGTATTTAATATCTCTAGATTCTCACAACAGCCAGGTGGAGGAGGTAGGTGGCCCTCCCTTCTGTGCACATCCCATCCCCACTGACAGTGAGGACCCAGAGCAGGTGGGTGGGGCTAGCTGAGTCCCCTTCCTTCATTTCTCCTTCTCCACTGTGCTATGGCGGGAAGAAGTACAAGGTGCTCAGTGAGGGAAGGAGGCGGAAGGTGGAGGAATGTGGTCAGAAGGAGGAGTGAAGTCTGTTGTGGACAATAGGGAAGATCATGGGCTTTGGAGGTTGGCTGCCTGATCTTCTTATCCTGGCTCTGTACTATTTGTGTGATCTTGGCAAGTTTGTAACCTCTAAAATACAGATAATAGTAGGAAGGATTTAAATAAATTAATACATGAACAGAGCCTGACATAAAAAGAGCACACTATTAATATTAGTAATTATCTTGTCAAGGAGCATGGATTATATCCTTAAAGACAGTGTTATAGGGCAGGGTTGGCAGACTATGGCCAGAGGGTTAAATCTGACCCACACTTGTTTTTGTAAATAAAGATTTATTGGAACACATTTGTGCCTACTCATTTACATATTGTCTAGGGCTGTTTTCATGCTACGATTGCAAAACTGAGTAGTTGCAAATGAGACCTTATGCCCTGCAAAGCCTAAAATATTAACTTTCTGACTCTTTACAAAAGAAGCTTGCTAAGCCCTATTCTAGTGAAACACGCAATGCTACTTTAACTTTGGGACTCAAAAAGACCCAGAGTCAAAATTCCGTTTTTCTGCTTACTATCTATATAAACTTGGGCAAGATACAGCTTTTTAGAAGATCATTTTCTTCAACTGCAAAATCAGGAATGGTCATATCTTCTTTCAAAGGACGTTGTAGTATTAGATACAATAGAGATAGAGCACCTGGTTTCTGGTAGGTGCTCAATAGATGGAACCTGTTATTTTCATTTTTGTGGAAGGACTTCAAGCAGAGATTGGTGTAATCAGACGTGCATTTAGAAAAAAAACCTTGGAAGCTATACGAGTTTGCTAGGACTACCATAACAAAGTACCACAAATCGGGTGGCTTAAACAACAGAAACTTATCTCACAATCCCGGAGACTTGATGGCTAGGATCAAGGTGTTAGCAGGGTTGGTCCCTTCTGAGGGCTACAGGGGAGAATCTGTTCCATGCCTCTCTCCTAGCTTTAGGTGGTTTACTGGCAACCTTTAGTGTTCCTTGACCTGCAGACACATCACACCTTCTTTATGTGGCATTCTCTGTGTGTGCATGTCTGACTCTGTCCAGTTTGTTTCTTTTCATAAGTGAATTAGGACCCACCTCCGGTGACCTCATCTTAAACATAATCATCTGCAAAGACCCTATTTCCAATAAGGTCACGTTCGCAAGTTGTGGGGGTTAGGACTTCAAGATCTTTTGGGAGGACATGATCCAACCCATAACAGAGGGGGGTTGTTATGGTTTGGACAACCCATTATGTGGTTGGACAACCATAAGAAGGCTCATTGGATGACCAAGGAAGTCAGAGGTGATCAGATGAGAAGGTGACAAGGGTTGGAAAAGCATCAGGAATTAGGGTCAAGATAGAACTTGGTGACTAAGTATGGAGGGGAAGCAGAGGAGTTGACAGTGACATTGAGACTTCTCACTTGGCCAATGATTGAATAGATGAAGATTTTATAAAATTGGGAGTAGACACTTGTCTGGGAAAGGGCAAAGGATAATGAGTACATTAAACAGGAGCATGGTTATGTGAAGACAAGAGAAGGGAACCGGAGTGAAAAGAAGCATGGGCAAAAGAAAATAACATTTACTAGACAGGTAGTGTGCTAGCTGTGATTCTGAGGTAACAAATAGTAACTTAGTGAGGGGAGGCATGATTAATAACTCTCAATGGCATGGTGAAATCACCCGGAACTGGAGTGGACAGGCTTGGGGGAGGAATGGATCTTAGGAGACTGGTTGAATGTCTTCTGACATCATGTCCCCGAACTTCTCTTTAATAACCATATTTAGGCATTAGCCCTACTTCCCTCTCAACAGCTGTCATTCTACACTTGTCAGGAACTGCCCTCAATCCTGCCCAGATGCTTCCTGTTCTGCCAGGTGATCACACCTGCTGGAATCAGGCCAGCCCCACATGTTGATTGGTTCCTGCCCAGGCAGAAAATGCATCAGAAGCTTCCTGGTTAGGGAACACTTTTTTTTTTTTTCTTCCTTAAATAAAAGCCCAGTCTCATTTCTCAGCATCCCTGTCTGTGCACTTGGGATAAAAACATGCACTGCACAGAGTCAAATGCAGGATTAAATGAGACAATGCAGGCATGGCCTGAGCACAGAGCTGGGCACACTGTAAGTGTTGAATCCCATTAGCTCTTTTTATTGTTCTTTCTGGTGCTCTGAGTCTGTTCCCTTTGCTCTGGGTACCTCTTTCACACTGCTACCAGAAAGATCTTCCTTGAAAATCAGTCTAAGGGATTTTCTTCCTGTGTTTGCTCCCCAGTGCCTAAGGAATAAGATCCAATGAACTCAGGGTGGCTATCTGCCTTCCTCTACAGCCTCATCACCCACAGCTGAGCATCTCCTGAGACCCTCTGCTCCACCCCCACAGCACATTTATTTCCCTATCCCGTGATTACATCAAGACTTGTCACATCTCTGTGTCCTCTCCTACCCTCCTCAGTTTCCCTTACCTGGTAACACCTAGACATCCTTCAAGACTCAGACCAACCATGGCCCCTCAACCCTCAAAGTCACCTTCAGCTACTCTCAGGTAAAATGATATTCTCCACTTCTACAATTTTTTATCCCCATTATTGAAATAGCCCTAGCCACATGGCTTGTAATGACCTGGTCGCCTGCCTGAAATCAGCAACGTGGGCACAGGACAGATGTTATATTCACTTGGTAAGCCCTTGAGATTTTTTTAAGATTTCATTTATTTATTTGAGAGAGAGAGAGAGAGAGCATGAGAGGGGGGGAGGGTCAGAGGAAGAAGCAGACTCCCCGCTGAGTGGGGAACCCCCCCAATGCGGGACTTGATCCCAGGATTCCAGGATCATGACCTGAGCCAAAGGCCATCACCCAACCGACTGAGCACCCGGCGCCCAGCCCTCGAGAACGTTTGCTATTGATGCAGGTGTGCACGGCTGCTTTCTGTTGGGAGCTCTTCTGTTCAATCTTTCTTTCATTTAGGAGTTCATAAAATTCTGCTGTTATTGGTGACTGAAACAGACGCACAATCTGCTCTCATGGGGCCCATGATCTGATTTTTTTGTCCATCTCTCATATGATTCAACAACAAAAAGGATTTTCCATCTTTGTTTTTGGGAGTCTGTATTATCAAAATGATAGTTTTCCCTTTCACTTTCCAAATATAAAACTACCTTATAATGTTGAATTTATGTTTCCAAACTACACACACCACCCTACAGCCATACTCTTTTGTTCTTCACTCACATGCTCTTATTTAATTTTAGGTTTTACAAACCTAAGTCAAATATAGGTCTATAATTTAAAAAACTAATCCCCTGTCTCACTCTTCTCCATCGGAGACCCCTTTCTTACTTTTTTTTTTTTTTTAGTCATTTCATATTCTTTTTCTAAATGTTGTTTATACTGCTATTCTTGCCTTGTCAGTTTTGGGTTATCATCTTGACTTTCTACTAAGGAAGTGAAGATTAGCATTCCTTCATTTGACCTGACTCCTTCCTCTCAATACAGTTACAGGATAATGCATGCTAGCTAAATAAATACTCAGTATTTACAGGTTTGGCGGCCATTAAACTCAGTTCCCAGCCCACCTTCTGAAACTCTGCTCTGTGATGCTGGGGCTGGGACTTTGCAAAGTGCCTTTTCTCCCTGAGCAGCTGGTAAGGGAGATACAGCACCAGCCAACACAACCTCTTTGCCTAGCTCCATGGAGGGCTTCTGATCTGCTTGCTTCTGTAAGACCAGCTCCTTGACTGCTTCATGCTACTAAATGCTATTAAAAAGTCCATTTTTTGCAGCCATGATCCAAGAGGCTACCTTTATCATACACTAGATTTCCGAATGTACTTGGGTCTATTTCTGGGTTTCCAACTGTATTCCATTTGTTGATTCATGTGTCGGTCCTACGTTGTTTTAATTACCCTGGCTTTAAAGTGTGTGTCAACATCTGGTAGGGCTAGTCCCCCTTGACGTTTTCCTTTTTTAGTGTTTCCTGGCTCTTCTTCCATGTTTGCTTTTCCATGTGAATTTTTCTAAGCCTACAGGTGTGGATGATTCTGATAAGGTTACTCATGAAGAATGACGACGTTCTGAGTGAGTTCACTGCCCTACTGCAACCAGCGGCACACAATAGGAGCCTCTCTTTATCATGAAAGCTACTCATCAGTGGGCTTACATGGCCGGCGATCTAGCTGTCCTATCCCACTGTGCAGGGTGGCAAACAAACCACACATGCAGTGGTAGCTGCAGGAAAGTATGACTTTTAACTACAAATCCCAGCCCTTCGGCAAGGAAAGGTGCTGATCATTTTAAATGGCTATTGCGATCTCAAAACAGATAGGGTTAGCTTTTAGCTAAAAAGTCCCATTCAGGTTCGGGGAGTAAGTTACTTAGTAGCAGAACTTACTGCCCCCCCCCCCAAAGGAAAAGTCACACAATTGGTGAACACCTAATAATCCTAGTCGAATTAAAATGAGCAAAATGGTCAGGTAAGATATAGGAGGAGAAATGGAGAAGGTTCTATTTTCAACCCATTTAATTAGTCAGTGCAGCCATGACATGTCATGTGATGATGAAGAGGCTAGGGTAATAAACTGTAAAACAATAGCTTCTCTATCCAAGCTCATGAGTCAACCGATTTCACCAATAAATGTCATGATGTAGTATTTGCAAGATTTGTTAATGATGATGAAACTCAAGGAAATTTTTCTTGCTACCAAAAAAAAAAATTGCCTGAAACATGCAAAATCCATCTGTACTTAATATTTTGTCTTTGTATCTAGAAACAGAAAGTCTGTCTTAGAGGAACTGTGTTGGGGGCTCTACTGATGGTGGCCCATCAGTGGTTGGCTCTGTGGCAGGTTTCTACAGACAGACATTTGGTGGCTTGGCAGAGAGAGTTCCCAACAGGTGTTTGAGCTGAAAGGTGTACTTTCAAGAAAGCAGTTGGTCAGATTTGAGACATTTCAAGGTAAATAATGGTCAGAAATTAGCCCACCTTGAAGATGGTGTTCATCACGTGGACTGGGGGAGGAAGTCTCAGCAAGGCCTGAGAAGGAATGCTTTGACTTCAAGCGGTGAGATTCTTGGGAAAAATCCTGTTGCAAAAGGAAACCTTGACATGTTTCCAGTGCGGCTTGGGCTGGCATGAGAGGGAAGATATCAGCATGCCTCCAATCTTAACATAAACCACCTAGCAGATCTGCAGGACCAAACTGAGCAGTATCTTCCCTCTTTCCACACATATGCCTGACAGGCTGAGGGACCCTGTTCCTGAATCTTCTGCTTAGCCTGAAAACTTGACTTTGAGAGAAGAGAAAGAACTCCATGGGGGGCAGATCATACACTCAAGATGAGGTTTCCTGATCTGCCCCCCAAGTTCTGATTTCTGTGAAGAAGGTATCCGGCCTTGCGTGGGAAAGTAGGGGCCCCACTTGGTGCAATTTTTAGCTTCCTACATGTGTGACCAAGCTTTTCCTTGTTTAGCATCCATCAAAAGCAAGGACAGGAATGGTCTCACTTCAGCAGGAAATAGAATCTGTGTGTGCTTATCGCAAGTTTGACCAAAGAGAGAGAGAGAGAGAGAGAGATTTCACACATTTCAAAGATAAAATTTATTTTTGATTTCCAACATAAAATTTTTAATGCACATGCAGCCTGGAAGAAACCAGGAAACAAACACATGTATAATTATTTTGGAACAGCTAGGCCTCTAGTTAAGCCTGTTTATGTTTGTAAGAAAATGTTTTTTCAAAGTCTTAGGTACTTTGTCTTAGGCTATATTTTTATTCATACTGCTTTGGTTCATGATTTCCATAGCTTTCCGGCTCAACAGCATCAATCTATTTTCACGTTTTAAGTGGCCCTTATTCAACTAATTTATAACCTTTATTTAGATTAAATATATCAACCTACCTATAGAAAAATTAAATTCCATTTTGCCTTAAGCCAACTACTTAACAGAAATATAATGTGTTCTCTTCACAAGTTTTAAAAATGTATAAAAAGAAAAGAAAGATTAATTTTATGAAATGTAAGTTAATTGTAATTGCCTTTTTTCCCCCAATAAAGTTTAGTTTAAAAAGTAATTCTTGGTTTTAAATAAGGGGGAAAAAAACACTCTTACACCTGCCATATACCACATACCAGATCCATTAGCATCTTGTATAGTAGAAACTTATTACATATAATAATTTTTAAGGTCCTTGAGACCTGAAAATTATTTCAAGGGTTAGAGAAAAGGGAGTCTGGAGGCTGGTTGGTTCAGGTTCACCAGAGACCCACTCTTCGTCTCTCCGGGGTATCTGAGTGAGTGAGGCAGGGCCCCAGGGTCTCAGCCTCCTGTTATGTGGGTGTCCACCCAGCCCTGTCTCCAACCTGGGTTCACTTTTCACCTCCTGCTGTATCTGCTTCTCCCCTTCCTGAGACATCCCAGAGCTGTCAGTCATGAATTATCCTGCCTCCCGTTGGCTGCTGCCTCTGCCTCTGCTTGGCCTCCCACAGTTCAGAGTGGGTGGGCCACCCTGGTAAAGAAGCACTGAAGACTGGAGTGGGTGAGGCACCATCACTTGGCTACCTCCCCCTCCTTTGGGCCAGTGCTGGCCTTCAGCTCTCTCCCAGAGCTCTTCCTCTTCTCCCTTTTCTCATTCTTTGCCTTCTCCCAGCTTCTTCTGGCCATGCCAACCCCTTCTCCCCTGTTCCCCTCCTCCCCAACCCAGCCAGTGCCCTGTCATTTATTTCTGGAGTGGCTTATCTTATTTGAGGATGATGCAGGTCCTTTCCTTCTCTGGGTCCTTATTTGCCACTTGTCCTGTTGCAGGCCCTGGGTAAGTCATATTAATAGACAGTGACTCACAGCACAACACAGTAGTACAACCACTAGAACCCACTTAAGAGGGAAGATAGCAAAGCCCTGATTCCAGGTGGTGCAGGTCATCTAATCAGCATGGCTACCTTGAGGTGGTGGTGGTGATGGTCCTGGGTCTGCCATTCACCAGTTCCCTTGTAGAGATTATTTAAGTTTCTCATACTTTTATGAAGTGGATATTCTCTATTTTGCAGATGAGGAAACGGAAACTCAGAGGTGTGAGTTGACTTGCCTCAGGACCCATTTGGCAGAGCCAAGACTGGAAGGGAAGTCTGACGTGTAAGTCCATGTTTTTCACACTGCCTGTTGCCTTGACTTTAGTTATTTTCTGAGCAGTTCTGAGCAAGAAGGGATTTTTTTTTTTTTTTTGCCCAACTATCCTTTACACTTCTATTTAGTTTCTTAACAACTATTTCTATTTAGTTTTTGATCATCATTGGCAATTCCTGTCTCCAGGTGTACTCAATTGAATCATCCCTTTATGGATGCAGCACATTGGCTCATGGATGAATTGGCTGTGGTTTCCTTCATCTCTGCCAAACCCTTCCCTGGTGCCCAGTAAGCAAGAGCTGCCTGTGTTTGTACCATGCACAGTCCTAATTAGTAGCTTTAATCAATCAGTACATCAAGTGCCTTCCTTTTTCTGCTCTTGAGATTTCTAAATGTGCCCTCAGCGTAGCTCTCCATGATGCATGGTGGTGCAGCCCACCAAGGTGGGTCCCAGCTCATATGCCACTTCAGCTCTGGTGCCCAGGTCGAGTGGTACATGTCAGTGTTCTTCAGAGGAGCCCAGGCATTCTGTTTGTTACTCTCTGGAACATGTGATTCCAGAGTAAGTGTCTCAGATAATGTGTTCTGGTTGCAAAGGGGAGAGATCTAATATTAATTGGGTAGATTTCTCAAGCCAAACATTGACCTAGCCATTGGACATACATTATCTCATTTAATCATACAGCACTTCAAGGGAGAGGCAGCATTGAAGTCATTTATTCATTCGTCAATGAATAACATCAAAAGCACAGTATGATCCAGGTCTGTGTTAGGTTGCCAAATGCTGTGGGTACAGAAGCAAATAAGAAAGAGACCATTCTGTCCTCATGGAACAGGTTGTTCCAGGAAATCATAAACACTGAAACAAATAATTACAAGTGCAATGGGTGTTGTGATGCTAACAACACGGTTGGTGTTAGCACTGCAGTGACTTCAGGCTCCATTACCATGCTCACAACGGCACAGACACTCTGCTAATCCCATTAGTGGCATTGCCCAGATATTCCCTATAAGATCTTTAAGAGGCCTGAAATAACCAAACCCTATTTTCTCTTGAGGTGATAGAGGGTTAGGGAGTTAAGTTACTTGTCCAAGCTCCCATTAGCAGAGTTGTGATGGTTAAAGGAGAAATTTTGTCTTAAGTATGGCTGGCCATGCAAGGCAGGGGCCAGATTGCCTGGGTTCAAATTCAAGCTGTACTATTTATTAGTTGTCACTAAATCTCTCTGTGTCTCAGCTTTCCCTATCTGCGAAATGGGGAATACTAGTAGTGCTGACTCATGGTTATTATTCCCATGTCGCTGTTGAGGAACCTGAAGCAGAGGTATGAAGTCACAGGCTCAAGGTCAATAGAAAAGCCAAGACTCAGCTCAAGTCTCCCCAGCTGCAAAGTTAATGCTTTTACTATCTTTGCTACTAAGATCTCCAGAAGAAGTCAGATATTTTCCAGGTGACCCAGAACATTGAATGGGCTCTTGGGCCCCTTATAATGGTGTCAAACAGTAAAATACCAAAGTACCTCTTGAGAGATGCCGTCGGGCCTCCATCATTGGATATCTGGCTCTAGACACATTGATAGGGCATATTCTAGGAGCACCATCTATGGGAATAGTTCATTTGAGAGGAATGTGAGTAAATAAAAGCGCTGGTGTGTACATATGAATTGACAAGGAAAAAAGAAATGAACGGGTCTTCGGTGTAGAGAGGACCTCTGGGATCATGCACATGTGTGACTATGTGTGTTTAGCTGGGTTGGGGTGATTTCATTTGTGTAAGGAGCTTCTCTTTGGGATAAAAGAGATTCCCTTTCTACCAGAGGCCAAAGAAAAATGAAGCTCTCACTGTGAGTGGCCCCACTGAGAAACACCAACCCTCCTTTAAAGGTGTCTGTTTTGTGTGATTAGTGTTCATAGGTTGGACTGCCAAGACCATTTGTTCTCTGCGACATCTATAGACAGAAAGCCTGGTGTTTCTTCTGGGACATGTGTGCACACACGCACACACACACACACACATTTTTGGCTAGTTCGGGCTCCTTGGCTGCCAACATACACCCTGCCTTTGTTTCAGCGATCGCTGATAACCCCATTAACATCTCACTAAAGATTCTGGCAGCCTCACAAACCAGTCCTCACCTCAGGGTAGGCTCCTCCAGAACATTCCTCCCCTTTCCTCCCCCCACCACAACCCTATTAGGACCAAACATGTTTTTCCTTTTACCTTAGACATGCATCTTCTTGTCTGGGCTCTTGTTTTTCTCCTGTGCAGATTTATGAGGACGTTTTAAGGAAAACGTCCTTACACATAAAGCTGTGATCTTCAGCTGGTCCTAGGGATAGAACTTACTTCTAAGAGGCAATCTTGTGGTTCACATTCCAGTCCACCCCCCTGACCCTGCATATCATGGATGCTTACACACACACACATACAAAGGAAACCCACTGGACATGTGTCTTTTAACCTGACACCAAGTTTGGATTTTTTTCCTCCTGAGTATCTTTCAGAACTGTTCATTTCCACCTCCACCAGCACACCCCAATCCAGAGCACCACCGAATTTTGCCTGGACTTTTTCAAGAACCTCCTAGACCTTTCTATTGGTCTCCCTGCCTTCTGTCTTTCCTCATTCAAATCCACTCCCCACTGTGCTCTCTCTAAAATACAAATAGGATCTTGTAAGTCCCTTGCTTTAAGCATTTAAATGCTCCTCTGGTATCTCTAGGACTGAGGATAGGGTCTGGCTCATGGTGGATGCCCAGTAGAAATTTCTGGAATTGAATGGAGTTGAGTTTTCAGTTGAATCCAATGGAATATCCATTCTGAGAACTCTAAAAATGGCCTTGTCTTGAGAGCTTTATTCCCTTTTTTAGTTATCACCTGAAGTGCTTCTTTCATTTTGGGGGAACACTTCTACTTTTAATTCTGTGGTCTGTGACTTTGTGGGTCTTATGGAAAAATAACCATCTCATATTCCAACAAGAAACAGAATGTTAGAACTGGAAGGGACCTTTGAAACCATGCTTTTAGCTTCAAGAGGCTGTGTAACATGTTGGGTTTCTAAGTTGCCTAAAGGGCAAGTTATTAAAAGGTGCAAACAGCTACATCAACATCCCCAATTTGGGAGCCATCAAAAAGGGACACAGTTGTCCACCCACAAATGGGGACAACATTTGTGAAGACACAAAGAACTATTTTGATTTCTTTAGATGACTTTATTATTATTAACTAAAGCTTGTGCTTTATTAAGATTCCCTTAGTTTTTACCTAATGTCTTCTTCCTGTTCCAAGATCCCATCCAGGACGCCACATTACATTTAGTGGCCATGTCTCCTTAGGCTCTGCTTTGCTGTGACAAGTTTCTCAGATTTTCTTTGTTTTTGAGGATCTTGACCTCTTTGAGGAAGATTGGTCAGGAGTTTTGTAGAATGTGTTTCACAATTGTGATTTGTCCGATGTTTTTCTTATGATAAGACTAAGGTAACATGTTATGGGGGACAAAAATGCTATTTTTATCACATCATATTCAGCGTTCCTACTTTCACCATGACTTCTCACTACTGATGTCATTCTTGATCATCTCGCTGAGATGGAGCCTCCCAGGCTCCTCCACCTTGTCCTCCTTTCCATACCATACTCTTTGGAAGTAAGTTACTAGGTATGGCCTCCACTTAGGGAGCAAAGAGTCATACTCCTTGAAGGCAGAGTGTCTATATAAATTATTTGGTATTCTTCTGTATGGGGTATTTGTCTTCTCCCATTTAATTATTCAATAGTTCACAGATCTATTTGTTTTGGATATTTATATTGAATAATATTTATTTATTTGTTTGGATATTTATTTTGGAACTCTTCCAGTTGGTTCCTGTGTCTTTTTGACAGGCTTTCATCATTGTGGGTATTATTTCATTTTAAACACTTCCTTACTCCTGGCACTAGAAAATGCCCCAGCCTCATCTTATATATTTCATATTCCAGTCCTAGAATCAGCCATTTCTCCAAGAATCCCTGGTTCTTCTTCTTGGAGAATAATATAAGAAATCAAGGTCTAGGCACTAGGTGTGCTTATTGTTATGTGGGGGTAACTGCTTCTGTGTCCCCTCATCTGATAAGGAAAAACCTGTGTATATATTCACATATCTATAAATATTTTTATATTTCTATATGTAACAATCTGTGTCTATATTAAGCTAATCGTGTGTCTATATTAAGCTAATCATGAATTCATACTAGTGTCTTCAACCCTAATCCATCACTACATTGATGGCTACTTCCCTTTATTAACTGTAATCTCCCACCCCAATAGTGAGAAACCTGGCTCTCGCACCATTTTTCATCCATTTGCTTAACTATTCAATTCCAATACAATATTTCAGAATCGTTAACCTGTACCCCTATGGGAAATGACTTTATCAACTAGGGCACAGTGCTCATGTACAGTTCCTTTTGCCTTTAGTCTTTCAGACTCCATGCATTTTCAAAATTGCTTTAGTTAGATTTTATTTCCCCACCCCCATCAGTGAGGTTATTCCATACATTTGTAATACATTTAGAATTTTTTATCATATTCTGTGTTTCATCCTGAATCCCCTGACTTCCTTTTTTTTAATTTTAATTTTAATTTTTTTAATTAAAAAAAAATTTTATTATGTTATGTTAGTCACCATACAATTAGTTAGTCATCATTAGTTTTTGATGTGGTGATCCACGATCCATTGTTTTCATATAACACCCAGTGCTCCATGCAGTACGTGCCCTCCTTAATACCCATCACCGGGCTAACCAATCCGCCCTCTCCCCTCCCCTCTAAAACCCTGTTTGTTTCTCAGAGTCCATAGTCTCTCATGGTTCATCTCTCCCTCTGATTCCCACCCCTCTTCACTTTTCCCTTCCTTCTCCTAATGTCCTCCATGCTATTCCTTATATTCCACAAATAAGTGAAACCATATGATAATTGACTTTCTCTGCTTGACTTATTTCACTTAGCATAATCTCCTTCAATCCCATCCATGTTGATGTATAAGTTGAGTATAAGAAAGGATGAATACTTTCTGATGGCTGAGTAATATTCCATTGTATATATGGACCATATCTTCTTTATCCATTCATCTGTTGAAGGGCATCTCGGCTCTTTCCACAGTTTGGCTATTGCGGACATTGCTGCTATGAACATTGGGGTGCATATAGCCCTTCTTTTCACTACATCTGTGTCTTTGGGGTAAATACCCAGGAGTGCAATTGCTGGCTCATAGGGTAGCTCTATTTTTAAATTTTTGAGGAACCTCCACACTGTTTTCCAAACTAGCTGTACCAACTTGCATTCCCACCAACAGTGTAAGAGGGTTCCCCTTTCTCCACAACCTCTCCAGCGTTTGTTGTTTCTTGCCCTGTCCATTTTTGCCATTCTAACTGGTGTAAGGTGGTATCTCAGTGTGCTTTTGATTTGAATTTCCCTGATGGCTAATGATGATGAATATTTTTTCATGTGTCTGTTAGCCATTTGTATGTCTTCTTCAGAGAAGTGTCTTTTCATGTCTTCTGCTCATTTTTTGACTTGATTATTTGTTTTCTGGGTGTTGAGTTTGAGAAGTTCTTTATAAATCTTGGATACCAGCCCTTTATCTGTAGTGTTATTTGCAAATATCTTCTCCCATTCTGTGGGTTGCCCCTTTGTTTTGTTGACTGTTTCCTTTGCTGTGCAGAGGCTTTTTATCGTGATAAAGTCCCAAAAGTTCATTTTTGCTTTTGTTTCCCTTGCCTTTAGAGATGTGTCTTGAAAGAAGTTGCTGTGGCGGATGTCAAAGAGGTTACTGCCTACGTTCTCCTCTAGGATTTTGATGGATTCCTGTCTCACATTGAGGTCTTTCATCCATTTGGAGTTTATCTTTGTGTATGGTGTTAGAGAATGGTCGAGTCTCATTCTTCTGCATGTGGCTGTCCAATTTTCCCAGCACCATTTATTGAAGAGACTGTCTTTTTTCCATTGCATGTTTTTGCCTGCTTTGTCAAAGATTATTTGACCATAGAGTTGAGGGTCCATATCTGGGTTCTCTATTCTGTTCCATTGGTCTATTTGTCTGTTTTTGTGCCAGTACCATGCTGTCTTGGTGATCACAGCCCTGACTTTCTGATTTAAAAAAAAATTTGTATACGTTAAGATTTACTCTTTGTGCTATGAAGTGCCATAGGTTTTGACAAATATATAGGGCCATGTTATTATAATCACAGTATCATAAGTAGATTCTAAAAAAGTACCCTGTTTTTTCCACTTATTTAACCCTTCTCCACACCCTGGCAATCACTTCTGTTTAGTGCCTTGATAGTTTTACCTTTTCCAGAATGTTATATAAATGGAATCATGCAGTTTATAGTCATTCAGATTGGCTTCTTTCACTTAGCAATATGCATTTCAGATTCATTGATGTCTTTGTATGACTTGACAGCTCATTCCTTTTAATTGCCCAATAATATTCCACTATATATATGGAATACAGTTTGTTTATCCATTCACCTATTGAAGGACATTTTAGTTGCTTCCAGTTTTTGATTATGCTTAAAGCAGCTATAAACAATTGCGTGAAGATCTTTGGGTAGATGTAAGTTTCCCAACTGGTTTGCTACCAAAAACCTAGGAGTATGATTACAGGATCATATGGTAAAACTATGTTTAGTTTTGTAAGAAACTTCCAAACCGTCTTCTAAAATGGCTGTACCATTTTTAATTTCCACCAGCAGTGAAAGAGAATTCCTGTTGCTCTGTATCTTTGCCAGCAGTTAATATGGTAGTTTTAAAAAAGAAAATTAGCCATTCTGATAGGTGCGTAGTGGTATCTCCTTGTTGTTTTTGTGCATGAATTTTTGATTTATGTAAAGGACATTATATGCTATGTCTCCGTTTCTTTCTTTCTTTTTTTTTTTACTAAACATCATGTTTTTAAAATAACTCATATTGGGGTGCCTGGGTGGCTCAGTCGTTAAGCGTCTGCCTTCGGCTCAGGTCGTGATCCCAGGGTCCTGGGATCGAGCCCTCATTGGGCTCTCTGCTCAGTGGGAGGCCTGCTTCTCCCTCTCCCCCTCCCCCTGCTTGTGTTCCCTCTCTTGCTGTGTCTCTCTCTGTCAAATAAATAAATAAAATCTTTAAAAAAAAAACCCTCATATTGCTGTGTGCATACTGAATCCACTGCTTCTTATTGTGTAATATTCCAACTCCTAAGGGTGGTGGTGGGGGATTAAACTCCCTTCACCTTCAGCACCACCCCTCTATGTTATGTGAAATTATCCTTGTAATCTAAGTATAACCGAGGTAGTTTTTATGCAAACGTGGCTTCAAGGCAAGTTTCCCAAACTTCTGTGCTAAAAAGATGGTGATGGTGGTGATAGTCTGGGTGCGTGTGGGTAAATGTCTTGATAAAATGTGAGATGTATTTGCCTTATTTACTACCACTCCCTTCCCCCATGACATGGATTAATCACTTATGGGATTAAAAAAAATATTTATGTTGCAATGATTCTGAATTCTGTAGGTGGCCACTACAAACTGGTGAAGCTAACTTGGGGAAAGAAACGTATACGCTATTTCTAGACCAGAAGATATCTAAAGTCTTCCCAAACTCCAAACATTCTCTGTTCTGTGGGTAACCTAACCTGGCTGAAAAATTGGGTTCATGTAGGAGAGTGGCAGTAGACAAGAAAGGAAAATGTAAGAGGGAGGCAATTTATACGTGTTAAATAGCTGCCATTTATACAGTGGCTACTATGTATCAGCCCTGGTGCCATATGTTTTCCATATATTCTTATAGGATGCACACAAAGTCTGACAACATCAACACTTATTTCCATTTTCACATGAAGTATCTAAGGCCCAAAGAGGAAAAGTCACTTTCCCAAGAAGACTCAGGTAACAAATGACATCCTGAGTTTAGAACTGAGGTCTAAATTCATAGTATTCTCACTATATCTTGGGTCCTCTCACATGGATCTTCAGAAATGGCCAAGGAGTTAGGGCTGTATAGAGTAGACACACTATGTTGCTGGTCGCTTTTGAATAGGAAATATCAGGAGAGGTATGCCTCATGAGTGTTCAATAACAAGGTAGGTTGGGTGATTAAGTCTATTGCAAAGTCTGAGCATGAGATGAAGTCTGCATGTGGGTAAGAATGGGACTGAAGAGGAAACAACTGGCACTTCCAAATGGTGAGTCAACATGTCCTCCAGGTAAGATTTGGAGCACCGTGAAAGAGACATCTTCCAGAGGAACAGAGTAGAGATTGTTCCTGAAGGGTTTGGACAGCACGAGCCTGAGGCAGAAAACATATACTATTGGAAAATGAATGCCTTTCTTTTGGAACTAATGCTGGTGTTGATTTATTCCCTCTTAACATTTACTACCAGTTGAAGGGAAATTGTACTTTATGATGATTGGAGGGGCACCTAGCTGGCTCAGTTGGTAGAACATGCAACTCTAAATCTCAGGGTCATGAATTCCAGCTCCAAGTTGGGCGTGGAGCCTAGTTAAAAAAAAAAAAAAGGAATCTAATGATGGTTGGAGTTTTTCTGTTGATCCAATGGTAGAATCGTATAGTCAATCAGATAGAAGGAACAAAGCTTACAGTGTGCTGTTGATTGTATTGTACCTAGCTTTGAATCACTGAAGTACATAACTCTGACATTAACTGAACACATTTGAAGCGTTTGTTTACTGCTCTTTATCTTCTGGAATGCTAAATAAATAATAGGGACTCATTTTCAGTGTTGAATGTAACTTAAGTTTTTACCTTGTGGTCTTGGCCTGGGCTGTTTAAATTAGACCAATTTCATTATTGACTTTCTTTCCCTCACTATACATTGTTCCATTAATTTCTCCAAAGTCATTTTTCTTGAAGTCCTGCCTTTTAACTTTGTTGGGGTGAGGAAGGGTGAATGAGTTGCTGACATATCAAATGCTGACTGCTCCTAAGCTGTTTGAATTTGTGGTTTGACCAGTCTGTTAGCAACTTTATTCTTTCATTACCAGATCAATATTTTCTTCATTTTTTTCCTCCTAGGATGTAAGTATTGCAATGGTGCTTTGGATCTCTAGATATGTCCAATGCCTATATGAAATTGTACTAAGGAACCATGTATACATTTATATATGCATTCACTCCATAAATATTTTGAACAATGAACTGTGTAGCATTGTTATTCTGCAAAATACCAACCCCATGAGGTGTTCTTAAAAAAAAAAGAAAAAAGGATTCCCTGGTCAAATGCATTTGAGACACCTGTCTTAGAGGATCAAAAACACACCTGAACCTATTATAAGAGTTGATCAGTCTCATAGTAATTAGTTTAATTTCTTGTTGCTGTCTATCCATCTTGCCCTTAGAGACACTGTGTTATATTAGCTATCTCTGTATATCCTTGAATGTCAGGCCTCCCTGGCTGCCATTCCAACTTTGCTGATCATTTCTGTAGTTCTGTTTACATGGTTTCTGAAGTTAAGCACCATCTCCTGACCTCTTCCACCCCATTGCTGCTGGGAAACTCATACCATCAGTTCACCCTACAGAGAATAGGCATTGCTGAGCTTCTGAATAATGCTAGTGCCCTCCTGACCAACATGTTCCTAATCACCTTGGTAAACAGAATGTTCTCTGCACCCTCCTAAGGAACAGGGACAGCCAAAATATTCTCTGGTTTTCTTCAGTAGACCCACTCTGAAATGCCCACTTTCTTGGGCTTTTTGGTCTTTTCCTCTGTGATCTGCCCAGTAGATCTGGTATCCACTTCATTTACTATTGACAGTTATTTCATCCAAGTTTCCAGTATCCATCTCAGCAGTCCATATCAGACTGGTGCTCAGGTCAGTATTTTAACAACAGTCAGTGTATTCCAACAATTGTTGGGAATCTGTATTACAGAGACTACCCTAATACTATAAAACTCTCCCTTATCCAATGTTATATGTTGTTCTTGATCTAATACCTTCATGATCCATTTCTGACACACTCTCTCAATTCCTACTGGTGCATTTATCTATATCTGTTGTTCAGTTCATGTAGAGTTTTTTTTATCTGCTTTAGCAGGCCAAGGACTTCCTCAGTCAGGTTAAGCTGAGATTTACCTTTAATTATGGGACTGGTGTCCAGGAGGGGAAACAGAATCAGATCCTGGGAAGGGCAAGCATTGTCTAATACATCTGTCTCTTTTGAGGCTTTTGTGCAATCTTCAAGTAAGACTGGGTGGGGATATGAGGGTTTGTCTTCTAACAGGGGGTGGGAGTGGCTCAGTTCTGCAGGCCCAGAGTGTTCAAGGAAAACTGTTAGTTCAAGATTCTTAAGTACATCTATCCAGATATCGTCATCTCAAGCCTCTGGATCCCACTTCTTCATCAGAGCCCAACTTTGGTATTAGAAGACTTCATTAGAACTAGAATTCAACCTTCGTTGAAGTTCTACTACTCATACAATTAGGTTTGAGCCTAGTTTTGGCTCAATCGGCTCTCTGCTACAGGATAAGAGAGGCTCTTTAAACATTGTCAAGGAGCCCACTGAATTTCACACTTTCTTTGAATTTATGAGCAATCAGTCTGAATCTATGATGTTCTCTTTCTTTAGTGTATTAAGGGCACTCACCAACAACTACCAATTTCACTATCTTTATAATTATTTCCCCTCATACTTTCCCTTGTGCAGATATATTGCACCAGCCAGTGCATCTCCTCAAACTTGTATTCTATCCAAGTTCGGGGGAAAGCATTTACTGTGCTACAGCATGCCAAGGGCCATCAATCCCCAATGACCAGTAGAGGTGGGGGACCTCATTGTTGGCTGCAATGAGGTAGGTGATCCAACTCCAGCATCCTTAGAGGTAGTTTCCTGGGATAACTCTAAGTAATAACTCTTTTATGTTTGGCTTATTAGAAGCAGAGTCTAAGGTGGGGATTATTTTGCAAGTGACATATTAAGGGAGCTCTCAGGAGAAATCTGTAAGGAGGTGAGAGAAGAAGCTTTGCAAAGATATGGGTTCAGCTGAAGTCTAGCCTCAACTACATCCCATAGGGAGCTATAGAGCATGAATGATGCTACAAAGTTGTCTCATCTTGAAGAAAGTGGGATGAGCTTTTTATACCAGTATTAGACAGTTGTCACCGTAAAGTGACCCTGTGGGAAGGAGGGCAAAATCTCTCTGAAATCCCTAGGCAAGAAGCTTCCCATAGGCTAAGGACAATCTTCCTTTGTAAAGGGCATAGCTATGAGTTGTTAGTAGCTAACAGTCAGGTCATTGAGGGGATAGATGCAAATATGATCATACTCTAAAAGAAATGAAGGCTGCAGAAGTACTCACATCATCTTAAGCCTGCTCCTTGATTTCCTTCAGGACAGAAGGGGCTATTCTAAATTGTAGCAGGTATATTGAAAACAGTGCCCACATTCCTTTCATTTTCCTCAAAAATTTGAGTACCTACTAAGTGCCAGATAATGGACAAAAATCCCTACATTAGTGACAAAGACAGGCAATAATTATGACACATGGTAATGAATGCTATGGTAAAAAGCAGAAAGACAAATTAGGAGGCTAATGAAATAATCCAGAGGAGAGATGATGGTGGTTTGGATCAGGACACTGGTAGTGGATACAGTAATAAATATTTGGGTTCTGGATATATTTTGAAAGTGGAGCCGACAGGATTTACTGATGGGTTGAAAGGCGTAAAAGAGAGGAGTCAAGGGTGACAACCTAAGTTTGCAGCCTAAGCAGTGGAAGGATGTTGCCAAATAATGAGATGGAGAATGCTGTGGGAAGAGCAGGTTTGAGAATGGGAGGAAGATCAGAAGTTCAGCTAAGAGGTGCACAAGTACAGAAGTTGAGTAGCCCATAGGATGTATGAATCTGGAGTTCAAGAGAGGCCTGAAAAGGATATATAATTTGGGGAGTCTTCAATTTATAGATGGTTTTGAAAGCTATAACCCTGTATGAGATCACCAAGGGAGAGGTGTACATGGAGAAAAGAAGAGGTACATTGACTGAGCTCTGGGGGATGAAGAAGAACCAGCACAAGAGACTAAGAAGGAGCAGCCAATGAAATAAAATCAAAACTGGGTGTGTGTATTGTCCTGGAGGCCACAGGAAGACACTGTTTCAAGAATGAGGTCATGATCACCTGCAAGTCAAGTAAGATAAAGACTGAGAATTAGCCACTGAGTTTAACAACATGGAGGCGACTGATAACTTTGATTGATCCAAGTTTTGACTTCTAAACTGGTAAATTATTTCAGATATCTCCCAACTTTACTTTGAAAATGGCCCGAAGTTTCCAAAAGAGTGGCAAAGTTTAGCGTTTTGATTCTCAGATTGCGGTAAACTCAAGGGTGGGGCTTTTATCTTATTTATCTCTAATACAATGCTTGGTACATAGTAGATATTCAGAAAATATTTGACATATAAATGAAATGGAAGTGATGTTCAGCATGTAAGTCTCCTCCTTCTCCTCCTTTGTTTCCTTATTTTTCGCTGGGTACTGTCTTCTGCTTTTTACATTTCTTCCTCGAAAGATGAAAGATTCAATCTTTCATGGATCCCCATTTTTGATAAAATGAACTAATGGAAGAAGAAAAACGTACAACAATAATAACAATTATGCTCTGAGGGCTTATTGCATACCTGTCACTAGACCAAGTATTTCACAAATGTAATCTCCACAATAACATTGTAAGGCAGACAGTATTCTTCCAATTTTACCATCTTATAGGTTAAAAAATTGAGAGTCATGGCAGTTAAGCAATTTGCCAGGGTCTTTGGAGTGGTGCTTGCTATGTGTTCACCAAAGTTCATTTTATTTTATTTTATTTTATTTTATTTTTTGGGGGGGTATGATACTTATTTTATTTAATTGTATTTATTTAATTATGTTAGTCATCATACATCATTAGTTTTTTATTTTTTATTTTTATTTTTTATTTTATTATGTGATGTTAGTCACCATACAGTACATCATTAGTTTTTGATGTAGTGTTCCATGATTCATTGTTTGTGTATAACACCCAGTGCTCCATGCAATACATGCCCTCCTTAATACCCATCACTGGGCTAACCATACCCCAAACCCCTCCCCTCTAAAACCCTCAGTTTGTTTCCCGGAGTCCATAGTCTCTCATGGTTCGTCTCCCCTTCTGATTTCTCCCCCTTCATTTTTCCCTTCCTTCTCCTAATGTCCTCCATGCTATTCCTTATGTTCCACAAATAAGTGAAACCATATGATAATTGACTTTCTCTGACTTATTTCACTTAGCATAATCTCCTCCAGTTCCATCCATCATTAGTTTTTGTTGTAGTGTTCCATGATTCATTGTTTGCGTATAACACCCAGTGCAAAGTTAATTTTATTTTCCTTCTGGGCACACAGCTTGATACATTTCCCAGTCTCCTCTGCTGTTAGGTATGGCCATGTGACTGAGTCCACAATGCAATGTGGGCACAATGGTATGTACCCATAACAACCTTACATACATAATCTTCTCTTTTTTTCTGTATACAGGAGCTAAATAGAGCAAACATTGAAACCTGGTGGAGCCACAAGTTGGAAGGAAACAGGGTCCCTGAATGACTGTATGGAGCTGTCTGCCAAGTAGGAACATGGACAGTTGTAGGTGTAAGAAGTAAATTTATTTTGTTAGGCCATAAGATTTGGGAATTTGTTACTACAGTTAGTATTACTTACCTTAAATGGTTATACAGCTTGCAAGTCTGAAAGCTTGTTTTATGGAACAGCAAAACTGGAGGCCACTGGACTAGGGGATACCAGGCATGAAATGTAGACACAAATCAAAGAGAAGGGATTTAAGTGACTGTTCATACAACACATGCTATATGCTGAGATGTCCCTCTCTCTTCCCCATTTTGACCAAAGAAAGCGGTCAAGATCTTTCCCCTCCAAGCCAGAGATGAGTACAGTATTCCCTGGGGTCTCTAACCTCCAGCCAAGGAAAAAGACTAAAAGGTACTGACCAAGGGGGTTTCCTAACACACAGTTTGGTAAAGTCAATGCTGACAAGCTCTGCTGCTCATCTGAGAGCTTCGCATCAGTCCTTTGGTTTCCCATTGTCATTCATAACAAGCAAGCAGGATTACCAGACATGAGGAGAGGCACTAATGTGAAATACAGAGACCAAATAAATAAACAGAGGAAATACAACACAGAGGGAACACAGACGTGAGGAAATGTCAAAACATCTTTCATTAATGTTCTTAAGAGAGATAAGATAGTCCATGAATGAAATGAGAAAAAGATGCTCTAAAATAAAGAAAGAGGAGAAAACAAGTTTTTGGTAATTAAAAACATGAGGACAGAAATAAAAATTTTTATAGAAGAATTGGAAGATAAATTTGAAGAAATATCACAAAAAGTTGAGCAAAAGGACAAAGAAATAAAAATAGAAATGAAATTGTGACAATATTAGAGGACTGGTCCTAAAGAAATTCCAGAAAAAGAGATCTGAGAAAGCCGAAGAAAAGGCTGGAAACAATCTATGAAATGATTTAAGAAAATTTTCCAACACTAACAGACATGGGTTGACCGATCAAGAGTTGTCACCTGGTGCATGGGGGCTGAACGGGGTAAAAATGATCTGCATAAAGGCTTATCATGAAATTTCTGAATATTGGAGACAAAAAAAAAAGATTCTGTGAGTTTCTGGAAAGAAAAAAAAAACAGATTACATACAAAGGTTCAGGTATCAGAACAGCTTCAGATTTTTTAACAGGAATATCTCCAAAAATTCTAAAGGCAAATATTATCCAATTAAAATTTATATATTTAGCCAAATAATTAATTATAACTGAGGGTTGAATAGTGATATTTTCCTATATTTAGGGCCTCAAAATGCTCTCAAAAAATCCACTGGAGGACGGACTTCAACAAAATGAAAGAGTAAATCAAGAATGAGGGAGACATGGAAATAGCACATAGCAGAGCCCAAAGAGGAGGGGGTGAGGGGAATTCCCAGGAGAATGGTGAAGAGATATCCCAGGATAGAGGCTGTGTCCATCCATGATGGGCAACCCTCCAGATCTGAGCAAAGACAGACCCACTGAGTGCTGTCAATACCAAGTTCTGAGTAACCTGAGCGTAGAATGCTCGGAGAGTCTGGTCTGGACTCTGAACTAGACCTGGTTTCTTTTGAGCACATGCTGAGGAAGTTCTTGCTCTCTGCTTCATGCCCTGCTGCTTAGATAAGCTGAGAATACTCATTTATGTAAGGAAAGTTCTGCTTTGATCTGACCTTGAGAGCTGGACTTAGCGCATGTAAATTCAGAGCAGCCCACTCACCCTATGTTCCTTCTGTACTTCTGGTTCTTGACCCACATTACCGCCTTATCAGACAAGTTCCAGTGTTCTTGAAGTGAGCTCTATGTTTTTGAGGACTTGCCTGTGACCTTACCCAGTGACTTCCCCAGAACGGGCTCTTGTGAAACCTCAGGGAAGCTGAAGCCAGACCATGACCTAGAGACTCAGCTCAGCCTGTTTTCTCATGTGGGTCTCTATCTAGGAGAGACACATGTAGCTTTGTGGTGCTGCTATCTAGTTTTCCAAAATGAAACCTATTATTTGGATCTTCATGAATGAGTGGAGATCCACAAGTAAAAACTGGGGAATGATTAACACAGAAGGTGGGATGGTAGTTACTTCCAGGTGGGAGTGAAGGGGTAAAGGCAGAGGCATGTGACTGGGAAGGCACACAGTGGGTGCCTAAGGGACCAATAATGTTCTTGTTATTAATTGAATAGTAGTACAAGAGTACTTGTGTAATTATGAAATGATCCATTTCATAATTTTGAAAAATGAACAGTCGAGCCAAGAAATAGTCCAGGGTCCTTCCAGAAATGATAGACTCCGATTTTGTCAGGCTGTGATTGGAATTGGATGCAAAGAACGAATCTGATGGAATGATTCACTGCAGTTTATGAGATCACTCTGGTGGGGAGAGCACTGATTTGGTATGAAGATTTGCAGGTCTTAGAGACAAGGGTGGTGAACTGCTGATGGACAGTAGGGGTCAGAGAAAACTCTGTAAGGTAGGTTGATCAGGAAATGCTTTCATCCTTGCATCCTTATTCTCAGCAGTGTCCAGAAAGATTCTTTAGTAACTTAAGTCAGATGGTTTCACTTCTCTGCTCAAAACTCTCCATAGAGTTCCCATGTCTTACAGGGTAGAATCTGGAAGGTTAATGTATTACCTGGCCCCATTCCACCTCTGTGACCTTTTTCCAACTATCCACATCCACCATCCACCATTCACAATGCTTCAACTCCTCTAATCTGCTACTCTTTCTCAAAGGGACTAGGGACACCTCCAACCTCAGGGCCTTTGCACTTGCCAGCTTCCTCTGCCTGAGGATCACAACTTACTGATATTCCTAGGGCTTGCATCCTCATTTCCGTCAGGTTCCTGCTGAAATGCCGCTTTGTGAGGCCTTTTCTGATGATTCTTTGTGAAATTTCAACTCCTTCTTCCATCTTTAACGTTCCCTTCCCTTTGTGTTTTTCTCATTTCATATATTTATTTGTTCATTCTTTACTGCCTTTTCCCTCCCCATCTTTCCCTCCTGACTAGAATATAGCCTCCATAGGGGCAGGATTTTTATCTGCTTTGCTCAGTGGAATAGTCCTGATATGCAGAGAGTGTCAAAGCAACACCTAAGTTTTCCTCTTGTTCTGCCTGGTCCTAGGACTCCATTTTTCAGATCTGTGGTATTTCCTTGCATAAGGAGTAATTGATGGTATGGTTAAACAGTGGATGTTGATAAAGCATATTCACCCCGAGGAACACAAAGAGTGCCAGTCAAATGCCAAAGCTTATTACTACCATTAGCAAAACACAAGGACCTCTGATAGGCCTGGGAGTAGTCCAACCTTCCAGACTCCAATGGCACCTTCTAGATTGCCTGAGCTGCCCCACTGGCATGCTCTGAGCCCTCAAAGTTTAGCCAATTACTTGACATACATGCTCTTATTGCTTTATAATGCTTTCATCGAATTACGACTTACAACAGATCAGGACAAGGCTAAGTAAAAACAGAGAATTGCTCTTTTGGTGGAGTGTGTCCAAACTGACAGCAGAGCACCACCAAAGACTACTCAGGGCTTAATGGGAATTATTCCTCCTATTTCATTTGGAAGGCTTTGTTGATCCCAAATAAGAAAAATTCAGACTCCTTCATGCCCAGAAACTGGATTTGCCTGAATGCCCCACTAGGAATGGAGAAGCTGGGATGAGTTTTTAAAAGGAAAAGTAAAAAAAAAAAAAAAAATAGTGAAAACTTTCTAAGTAGGCAAAGGGAAAATTTGTGACCTACAAAACTCTTTGAATGGACCAGTGGATTTGCTTTATACACAGCAGAGACTTTAGTTATGAAGGAGGGGGGAATATACCCACAAAACTTCCTCACTTTAAAGTTAGTCATGCTGAGTGATGATTTATTACTTTAGAAATAAAAGGTCTGGGGGCACCTGGGTGGCTCAGTCAGTTAAGTGTCTGGCTCTTGATTGTGGCTCAGGTCATAATCTCAGGGTCATGGGTTCGAGCCCTGTGTTGGGCTCTGTGTTGGGTGTGGAACCTGCTTAAGATTCTCTCTCTCTCTCTGTCCTTCCCCCCTCCCCGCAAAAAGAAAAGAAATAAAATGCCTGGACAGACGCATTTTGGTTTCTTGGCAATAAAGCAAGGCTGACCATCTTTGGTAAAGGAAACGATTGGACTCTTATCACAGTCCTTACATTGTATAATATTTTATATTTTACAAAGCATGCATACTCCATTGGTTTACCTTCTCAATAGTTCTGGAAAAGGGACGGGACAAGAAATATGGTCCCCATTTTGCCATTGGAGAAACAAGGACTCAAAGAAATAGTTTTGTCCAACATCCTTTGTGTAGCGCTGCCCAAATTTCTGTGATATTCTGGAATATTCTATAGTTACCTTGTCTCATATGGTAATCACTAGCCACAGGGGCTATTGAGCACCTGAGATGTGGCTAGTATAATGGAGGAACTGAATTTTTAATTTTTTAAACATTTTAACTAAATAGCCATTTGTGGCTAGTAGCTACCGTATTAGGCAGTTAGCAGGGAGACGCAGCAGACTCTAATCAAGAATGGCTGATTCCATGCCCATTGTTTCCTAGTCTGGGCAAGTTGTAATTAATTATGTAACAGGAAGTGAAATTTGCTAAGAATATCAAAGCTTTAGGAAAGAGTAAAGCGAAATTGGTCCCAGAGGCCCTTAGTCCAGCATACCTGGGTTCAATCCCTCGGGCATTTTCATGCAGGCAACTGCCTGCAGCTTGGCTTTTCCAGTAAAGCACAGGATGAAATCTGGTTGCCATTATGCCTGCTATATGATCTTTTTGTGGCCTCCATCTCCTTAGAACAAGAATAAAGGCCTGAGCCTCCCAACATATGCTAGAATGATAAGCACCTATTTAATCTCTGTCACTGCAAAGAGAACAGAATATCTCCTTTGAAGTGAAGAAAGTTGTTTTGTGAATTTAGGCCAATTCCCCTGGGCTGAGGTGGGAGTGAGGGAGGTAGAGAGTTAGGCCAGGCCTAATGCTTCCCAGCAAACTCCCAGATCTGAGGCTATATTCTGTGTTACAGAAGGACGAAGGAAGGCGGGGGGGCATTGGCACTTAGTGGGAGCAAGTTGTTCATTTGTTTCTACATCAGCTTTGTGGGTTTGGAACTATTATAAAGCAGAGTTTCTCAACCTCAGCACTATTGATATTTTGGGCCAAATAGTTTTCTGCTGTGGGGGACTGTCCTGTGCATTGCAGGATGTTCATGCCCCAGCTGTGACAACCAAAAAAATGTCTGCAGATATTGCCAAATAAATTCTGGATGCATCCAGGTTGAGAACCACTGTCGAAGAGTCACCTTACATGAATCTATCCAATATCACACAGTCAGTATTTGGCTTGGAGTATTTTTAAGCTCAGATTCTACCTCCCACCCCCAAAGCCCATTATTTTTATGTCATACCAATTTTAACTCTTGGTGGAGTTTGGGAAAAGGCATTAAAGAAATTAAAACCAGAAAGAGAATAAGAGCCTTTAATATCCTTCCCTAATCCAATAATCATGTATCCCTAGTGTTTCAAATAGAGCCTGATATAGAGAGTGCATTCAATAAATATTTTCTAGACTATGTGCTTGAATGAATGAAGCTCCAAGATATTATGTCTTCCATTTTGGGACATTGGATGGGTTAGGGCCAGGCATTATGTTTTAAAGGATCAGAAAGTAGAAATAGAAAGGCTTAAAAGAATTTGAGATGGGGAAGTTCCATGAGGTGAATCCAAATTAAGAATCTTTGGAAGATATTCTCAAATCAGGATCCCAGAGATGAGCCACAAAGACAAAACTTAAGTGGTAGGCATCCTAGTGGTTAAGAGCCTGAATGTGAAATCAGACAGATCTGATTTGGATTCTGGCATTTTTGACTGTTTGGCATGTGACCATTACTCTTTTTCTAATCATAAAGAAAAGAAAGATCCACAGGTGGAGGATCAGAAGAGAACAGGGCGGAGCTGGAGCAAGTGAGGAAGAGAAGAGGAGGTCCAGGATAGCTGCCCTATGAGACTGCCGGGGCAGGCAGGGCAAGTGTGCTAGGCTGCTGAAAGATGCACAGTCTCAAGGAGTAACCTTCATCTGGCTGTCTCAGGACAGGTTCCCCAGAAGTAGATACTGAGATAGCAATTTATACACAAGTAACTTATTAAGGATATGCTCCCAGGAGAAAATAGAAAAGAAACAAAGAAAGAAGGTTGGAGAAGAGAAAGTTGATGAAGGGTACAGTTTTAGGCACAGTTCCAGGCTCAGCCTACTCCTGCAGGGACCTCTGGAGTGTAAATTACATCTTGAGAGTTCCTCCTGCCTCAAGACCAGGGAGCTGGGCTTTCCTACTCCAACCAGTGGCCATTGGCTCTAGAATGCCTTGAGAGCTTCTGGCTCTCTGCACATTCAGGCAATTTGGCTCACTGACTCAGGAGTATTTCTCTAAAGAAAGGTGTAAGTAAAAGCAATTAGAAGTAAAGCGTACAGAAACTGGGGATTAATGTACAAAACCAGTATAGAACAGATGTAAATGAATCTGGGCATAGCCTTGAAAGTGTCCACTCCAGGTGTTGAGGGCTAAATTGAGTTGCTCCTTGATCAAAATGATGAGTAGCCTTATAAATGATTGTGGAGCTGTTGAGAACAAGAGAATTGGATAAATGAGGGCTGCTTGGGAAGGCAGGATTGAGGTACAAAGCTTTGGAGATGGCCAACCCTAGGTCCTGAATCCTCTTAAGGTATTTCTCATCTGTTCCAGCTTCAGACTATCATAGTCACGCACTCCGGGGCTCTTGGCTCTTTTTTATGGATTCAGGACAACTGCCTTTCTGGGCCCAGGGCATGGTCATGCCAGGCTGGCTGCACAGAGATAGAGGGTTAATTGATATAACAACTTCCATTGACACAGTGAGAATGATGAGAATAACAAAAATAACTAAAATTTTTTGGAGCACTTCCTATATACCAGGCAATGGGCTAAGGGTTTGGTTGGCATTAACTCTATCCTTCATCCTGAGTCTGCAAGGCAGTTACTATTACCACCACCGTAATCTCTAGATTAGAAATTGAGGCTGGGAGAGGCTCTTCTGCTGGTTATGTAGCTCTTGAAAGATGGAGTCAGAAGACAAATTCAACTCTGAATCCAAAGCTCCTTTTCTTAACTCCCAAGAGACAAACATCTCCCAGTCCTCACTAAGCATTTATTGAGACTCTTGATACTCCCCTGGTTCTTGGAGGGTTTGTGATCCAGGGGAGAGAGGGGATAAGTAAGCTCTGATTACATGAAAGCCAACAAGAAGGGTCCAGACACATATCATCAGACCAGTGTAATGGTGTTAGATACCTAGAAGCTTTTAGGTTGTGTCTTATCAGCAACCCGCAGCAGGAAAGCCAAATGCCTCAGCAGTGATGCGATGGGGGACAGAGAGGTGGGGTGGGTTGGAAGCAGAGGAGGACTGGGGACAGCAACCTGGGCTGGCAGGGAATTTGACTACAAATTCCTCTTCTTCTTGTGCTTATCTCTTGGGAGACAAAGAACATTTGGCCTAGGATAAAAGGAACCCTGGAGCTGCTGCATGGGAAAGGCAGCCTTCCATGGTCCTGATTGCCCCCTACCCCTTGCCTTTGCAGCCAGAGCATGGACAGTCACCCACCCTTGACCTTAGTCGGTGATGGGTGCAGGCTAAACAGAGAGTGTCTGGATTCATCTAGAAGTGGCTGAGGTGTCCAGGGGAGATCACTCAGTTTAGAATCTGGTAACTTGGGCTGACATGTCACTCGCCAGCAGAGTGTTCTTGGGAAAGTCACTTAACCTTTCTGATCCTCCGCTTTCACATCTTCAGTAATAGGGTACTAACATTTATGCAGTACTTACTAAGTCCCAAGCATTGTTCCAAAAGCTCTGCCTACTGTACTTAACTCAATCCTTAAACAATCCTATAAAACAGGTATTATTATCATCATTTTATAAATGAATAAATTGAGCTCCAAGGAGTTTAAACAGAAGGAGACCACTTGTCCTGGACTGCCTGACACTGTCCCAACTTACACTTATTATCCCAGCTTCTCATTGGGCTTAAACTTCTATCAACTTCCATGCTCAAAAGTTTGGATATTAAATTATATATGATCACTTAGATTACATAACTTGCCCAAAATCATAGCACTGGTAAGTGGTAGAGGAGATATCTACACCTGGGGAGTCAGATTCCAGGGCCCATACTCTTAATCACCAAACTAATACTGGCCACGTCCGTTCCAAAGGGTTATAGTTTTCCTCCCTCTCTCCCTTCCTTCACTCCTTCTTTTTCTTTCCCTCCTTCCCTGCCTGTCTCTTTCCCTCCCTCTTTCTTTCCACATTTATTGGGCACCTACCACAGTGCCTGGCATTAAGGATACAGGATGGTCTGTGTCCTCAGCGAGTTTACAGTCTGTGGGAAGGCATGAAATCAGAAATCAGAAAACAGTCCTTGCAACTCAAAGTGAAAAGTGCAATGCAACCAAGAAAATACTAGGTGCTGCAGGAACACAAGACAGGAGACCCTAACTGTGCATGAGAGGCTTCAAGCAAAGTTGAAACATGAGGTGACTTTTAAGCTATGTCTTAAGGATGTGTGGAATTGTCTAGACACTTGCCAGAGCTGTTAAGGAAGGGGTGAGGTGCAGGACAATGCGAGCAGTGGGAACCATTTGCTCCTGCACAGACCTAGTATATCGGTCAGGGATGTGTTCAGCCACAAATAGTAGAACATCCAACTAAAAGTGGTTTCAGGCTCAGGCACTGGTTTCCTTGTCTAATAAGAAGCATCAAGGTGGGCAAATCTTCACTGTTCAATCTCCCATCAAGGACCCAGGTTCTTTCCATCTTTTTGCTCTGCTGTTCATCCTTAAATAGGCCGGCTCTTTCTCCTTGTGTTTGACATCTAATGGTTCCAGGGTGGCTTTGGAGTGGGACAGACTTGCCCTTAAGCCTGGCCCAGCCACTTCTCTCTGGAATCTTGCACAATTCACTTGACCTGTCAGTTTCCTCATCAGCTGAATAAGGCACAGTGTCAGCTGGGCATCCCGGACAGAGGACATGATGCAAGCTACTGCACAAAGTAGAAAACAAAAGAGAAAATGGATTTGCTCTCCTCTTCAATCCATTTGTTGTTGTTCATGCATTTGTGTTGTTTTCGGTAGAGGGTAGGGGCTAGGGTAAAAAAAGAGAGGAACCCACATTTTAGGCTACTTTTAGGAATTAAATTTATAATCATAGTAGCCAAATTCATAAGAAACCACCCATCCTTTGTAGGTAAGTATAGCTTATATAATTAGTAGACGGCAGGCCAAGCCAGCCACAACTGCTGACCCATTGCAAAGCCTGCCATGCAGTCAGCAACTCAGAAACTAGGGCACACAGGAAGCACTGGAGAAGGCCAGTGGGCATCTGGGCTTTTACCTTGTGCAGTTGGCAAAGGCAGTCTCAGCATTCTGAAGATTCAAATCCAAGTTTGTTGGATTTTTGTCCAAAGCCAGAACTTGAGATCAGCTACAGTTATATTGGAGACCTTAACTGTTCCATTAGGGAAGGGTTGCCATTATTTAAGCCCCAGAGGCTGTCAGGATGAATTATGGCCTTGCAAGAGGAGTGGATGCATCCTGCTCTCAGGGGAGACAGAGGGCGATAGAATCAGTTTCCAATGAGCTTTGTGTAGCTTCCTTGGATATGTCCTATTTTCCCTGACTTAGAAGGGATTTACTTTTTCTTAAAATGTTTTTGTTTGTGAAGTATATAAAAAGCAAGATGACTTTATTATTGGTTCAGTTATGATGGTGATCTATGAGCCAATGAGTTCATTGCTTGGCATTTTGAAAAATCAAATACCAAAGAACTGGAAATGTGTTAAATGATTCTTCTCTCCAAGTGGGTGACTTTTACATAATATCATATTTTTAATGGGAAACTACAAAGAGTTCATTTTTTACTTTTTTATTGTTATGTTAATCACCATACATTACATCATTAGGTTTTTAAAATTTTTTTATTGTTATGTTAATCACCATACATTACATCATTAGTTTTTTTTTATTCTTATGTTAATCCCCATACATTATATCATTAGTTTTAGATGAAGTGTTCCATGATTCATTGTGCATAACACCCAGTGCTCCATGCAGAATGTGCCCTCGTCAATACCCACCACCAGGCAAACCCATCCTCCCACCCCCCTCCCCTCTAGAACCCTCAGTTTGTTTTTCAGAGTCCATCGTCTCTCATGGTTCGTCTACCCCTCCGATTTCCCCTGCTTCATTCTTCCCCTCCCGCTACCTTCTTCTTCTTCTTTTTTTTTTCTTAACATATATTGCATTATTTGTTTCAGAGGTACAGATCTGAGATTCAACAGTCTTGCACAATTCACAGCACTTACCAGAGCACACACCCTCCCCAGTGTCTATCACCCAGTCACCCCATCCCTCCCACCCCACCTCCCACTCCAGCAACCCTCAGTTTGTTTCCTGCAATTAAGAATTCCTCATATCAGTGAGATCATATGATACATGTCTTTCTCTGTTTGACTTATTTCACTCAACATAATACCCTCCAATTCCATCCATGTCGTTGCAAATGGCAAGATCTCATTCCTTTTGATGGCTGCATAATATTCCATTGTATATATATACCACTTCTTCTTTATCCATTCTTCTGTCGATGGACATCTTGGCTCTTTCCACAGTTTGGTTATTGTGGACATTGCTGCTATAAACATCGGGGTGCACGTACCCCTTCGGATCCCTACTTTTGTATCTTTGGGGTAAATACCCAGTAGTGCAATTGCTGGATCATATGGTAGCTCTATTTTCAACTTTTTGAGGAACCTCCATACAGTTTTCCAGAGTGGCTGCACCAGCTTGCATTCCCACCAACAGTGGAGGAGGGTTCCCCTTTCTCCGCATCCCCGCCAACATCTGTCGTTTCCTGACTTGTTAATTTTAGCCATCTGACTGGTGTGAAGTGATATCTCGTTGAGGTTTTGATTTGGATTTCCCTGATGCTGAGCGATGTTGAGCACTTTTTCATGTGTCTGTTGGCCATTTGGATGTCTTCTTTGGAAAAATGTCTGTTCATGTCTTCTGCCCATTTCCTGATTGGATCATTTGTTCTTTGGGTGTTGAGTTTGATGAGTTCTTTATAGATTTTGGATACTAGCCCTTTATCTGATATGTCATTTGCAAATATCTTCTCCCATTCTGTCGGTTGTCTTTTGGTTTTGTTGACTGTTTCCTTTGCTTTGCAAAAGCTTTTTATCTTGATGAAGTCCCAATAGTTCATTTTTGCCCTTGCTTCCCTTGCCTTTGGCGATGTTTCTAGGAAGAAGTTGCTTCGGCTGAGGTCAAAGAGGTTGCTGCCTGTGTTCTCCTTTAGGATTTGGATGGACTCCTGTCTCACACTGAGGTCTTTCAACCATTTGGAGTCTATTTTTGTGTGTGGTGTAAGGAAATGGTCCAGTTTCATTCTTCTGCATGTGGCTATCCAATTTTCCCAACACCATTTGTTGAAGAGGCTGTCTTTGTTCCATTGGACATTCTTTCCTGCTTTGTCAAAGATGAGTTGACCATAGAGTTGAGGGTCCATTTCTGGGCTCTCTATTCTGTTCCATTGATCTATGTGTCTGTTTTTGTGCCAGTACCATGCTGTCATGATGATGACAGCTTTATAATAGAGCTGGAAGTCCGGAATTGTGATGCCACCGGCTTTGCTTTTCTTTTTCAACATTCCTCTGGCTATGCGGGGTCTTTTCTGATTCCATACAAATTTTAGGATTATTTGTTCCATTTCTTTGAAAAAAGTGGATGGTATTTTGATGGGGATTGCATTGAATGTGTAGATTGCTCTAGGTAGCATTGACATCTTCACAATATTTGTTCTTCCAATCCATGAGCATGGAACGTTTTTCCATTTCTTTGTGTCTTCCTCAATTTCTTTCATGAGTATTTTATAGTTTTCTGAGTACAGATCCTTTGTCTCTTTGGTTAGATTTATTCCTAGGTATCTTATGGTTTTGGGTGCAATTGTAAATGGGATCGACTCCTTAATTTCTCTTTCTTCTGTCTTGTTGTTGGTGTATAGGAATGCCACTGACTTCTGTGCATTGATTTTATATCCTGCCACTTGACTGAATTCCTGTATGAGTTCTAGCAGTTTTGGGGTGGAGTCTTTTGGGTTTTCCACATAAAGTATCATATCATCTGCAAAGAGTGAGAGTTTAACTTCTTCTTTGCCAATTTGGATGCCTTTGATTTCTTTTTGTTGTCTGATTGCTGTGGCTAGGACTTCCAATACTATGTTGAATAGCAGTGGTGATAGTGGACATCCCTGCCACGTTCCTGACTTTAGGGGGAAAGCTCTCAGTTTTTCCCCATTGAGAATGATATTCACTGTGGGTTTTTCATAGATGGCTTTTATGATATTGAGGTATGTACCCTCTATCCCTATACTCTGAAGAGTTGATCAAGAAAGGATGCTGTACTTTGTCAAAAGCTTTTTCTGCATCTATTGAGAGGATCATATGATTCTTGTTCTTTCTTTTGTTAATGTATTGTATCACATTGATTGATTTGCAGATGTTGAACCAACCTTGCAGCCCAGGGATAAATCCCACTTGGTCGTGGTGAATAATCCTTTTAATGTACTATTGGATCCTATTGGCTAGTATTTTGGTGAGAATTTTTGCATCCATGTTCATCAGGGATATTGGTCTGTAATTCTCCTTTTTGATGGGGTCTTTGTCTAGTTTTGGGATCAAGGTAATGCTGGCCTCATAAAATGAGTTTGGAAGTTTTCCTTCCATTTCTATTTTTTGGAACAGTTTCAGAAGAATAGGTATTAATTCTTCTTGAAATGTTTGGTAGAATTCCCCTGGGAAGCCATCTGGCCCTGGGCTTTTGTTTGTTGGGAGATTTTTGATGACTGCTTCAATTTCCTTAGTGGTTATAGGTCTGTTCAGGTTTTCTATTTCATCCTGGTTCAGTTTTGGTAGTTAATACATCTCTAGGACTGCATCCATGTCTTCCAGGCTATCTAATTTGCTGGCATAGAGTTGCTCATAATATGTTCTTATAATTGTTTGTATTTCTTTGGTGTTGGTTGTGATCTCTCCTCTTTCGTTCATGATTTTGTTGATTTGGGTTATTTCTCTTTTCTTTTTGATAAGTCTGGCCAGGGGTTTATCAATCTTGTTAATTCTTTCAAAGAACCAGCTCCTAGTTTCGTTGATCTGTTCTACTGTTCTTTTAGTTTCTATTTCATTGATTCCTGCTCTGATCTTTATTATTTCTCTTCTCCTGCTGGGTTTAGGCTTTATTTGCTGTTCTTTCTCCAGCTCCTTTAGGTGTAGGGTTAGGTTGTGTACTTGAGACCTTTCTTGTTTCTTGAGAAAGGCTTGTATTGCTATATACTTTCCTCTTAGGACTGCCTTTGCTGCATCCCAAAGATTTTGAATAGTTGTGTTTTCATTTTCATTGGTTTCCATGTATTTTTTTTTTAAAGATTTTATTTATTTATTTGACAGAGAGAGACACAGTGAGAGAGGAGCACAGGCAGGGGGAGTGGAGGGGGGAGAGGCAGGCTTCCCGCCGAGTGGGGAGCCCGATGTGGGGCTCGATCCCAGAACGCTGGGATCATGACCTGAGGCGCTTAATGACTGAGCCACCCAGGCGCCCCATCCATGTATTTTTTTAATTCTTCTTTAATTTCCTGGTTGACCCATTCATTCTTCAGTAGGATGCTCTTTAGCCTCCATGTATTTGAGTTCTTTCCGACTTTCCTCTTGTGATTGAGTTCTAGTTTCAAAGCATTGTGGTCTGAAAATAGGCAGGGAATGATCCCAATCTTTTGGTACCGGTTGAGACCTGATTTATGACCTAGGATGTGATCTATTCTGGAGAATGTTCCGTGGGCACTAGAGAAGAATGTGTATTCTGTTGCTTTGGGATGGAATGTTCTTAATATGTCTGTGAAGTCCATTTGGTCCAGTGTGTCATTTAAAGTCTTTATTTCCTTGTTGATCTTTTGCTTAGACGATCTGTCCATTTCAGTGAGGGGGGTGTTAAAGTCCCCCACTATTATTGTATTGTTGTCAATGTGTTTCTTTGCTTTTGTTATTAATTGCCTTATATAATTGGCTGCTCCCATGTTAGGGGCATAGATATTTACAATTGTTAGATCTTCTTGTTGGATAGATCCTTTAAGTAGGATATAATGTCCTTCCTCACCTCTTATTACAGTCTTTGGTTTAAAATCTAATTTGTCTGATATAAGGATTGCCACCCCAGCTTTCTTTTGGTGTCCATTAGCATGGTAAATGGTTTTCCACCCCCTCACTTTCAATCTGGGGCTGTCTTTGGGTCTAAAATGAGTCTCTTGCAGACAGCATATTGATGGGTCTTGTTTTTTAATCCAGTCTGATAGCCTGTGTCTTTTGATTGGGGCATTTAGCCCATTTACATTCAGGGTAACTATTGAAAGATAGGAATTTAGTGCCATTGTATTGCCTGTAAGGTGACTGTTACCGTATATTGTCTGTGTTCCTTTCTGGTCTATGTTGCTTTTAGGCTCTCTCTTTGCTTAGAGGACCCCTTTCAAGATTTCCTGTAGGGCTGGTTTTGTGTTTGCAAATTCCTCTAGTTTTTGTTTGTCCTGGAAGCTTTTTATCTTTCCTTCAATTTTCAATGACAGCCTAGCTGGATATAGTATTCTTGGCTGCATATTTTTCTCATTTAGTGCTCTGAATATATCCTGCCAGTCCTTTCTGGCCTGCCAGGTCTCTGTGGATAGGTCTATTGCCAATCTAATGTTTCTACCCTTGTAGGTTACATATCTCTTCTCCCGAGCTGCTTTCAGGATTTTCTCTTTGTCTCTGAGACTCGTAAGTTTTACTATTAGATGTCGGGGTGTTGACCTATTTTTATTGATTTTGAGAGGGGTTCTCTGTGCTTCCTGGATTTTCATGCCTGTTTCCTTCCCCAAATTAGGGAAGTTCTCTGCTATAATTTGCTCCATTATACCTTCTGCCCCTCTCTCTCTTTCTTCTTCTTCTGGGATCCCAATTATTCTAATGTTTCGTCTTATTGTATCACTTATCTCTCGAATTCTGCCCTCGTGATCCAGTAGTTGTTTATCTCTCTTTTTCTCATCTTCTTTATTTTCCATCATTTGGTCTTCTATATCACTGATTCTCTCTTCTGCCTCATTTATCCTAGCTTTTAGTGCCCCCATTTTTGATTGCACGTCATTAATAGCCTTTTTGATTTCTACTTGGTTGGATTTTAGTTCTTTTACTTCTCCAGAAAGGGTTTCTCTAATAACTTCCATATTTTTTTCAAGCCCAGCTAGTATCTTTAAAGTGATGATTCTGAACTCTAGATCTGACATCGTACTAATGTCCGTATTGAGTAGGTCCCTGGCAGTCGGTACTACCTCTTGTTCTTTTTGTTGAGGTGATTTTTTCCGTCATTTTGTGCAGAGGAGAATAGGTTAATGAAAGAACGAAATGCTAGCAGAGTAACAACATCCCCAGAAAATATACTCTAAACAAATCAGAAAAGACCTGAAGCAGTGGGTAAAGAAAGGGAAAGAGAGAAAAAAGGAAAAGAAAGAAAAGAAAAAGAAAAAGATAAAGATAAAAACAAAAACAAACAAAACAAAACAACAACAACAAAAAAAAACCAGAATGTGATCAAATATGTTCAGGCTGGTGTATAGATCAGTGCCACACACTAGATTTGGGGTGTATTTTGGTCGTTTAGAAGAAAGTGCCTCCCAAAATTTTAAAGAAAGAAAAACTTTTATATGTACAAAAATAAGGGTTGATATGATGAAGGGATGGAATATGACTGTAAAGATGGAAATTATAAAAAATTTTATAAAAGGAATTGATACGAAGTTGTTTGAAAAAAGAAAGAAGAGGATTTAAAAAAAGAAAAAAGAAAAAAAAAGGGAGAGAATGTGATCAGGCAGGGGAATAGAAATCACCATATACTAGAGATTTAGGGTATATTTTAATCTGTTAGAAGAAACTATCTCAAAAATTTAAAGAGAGAACAACCTATATATATAAGCCAAAAATATGGGTAACTACTATGAAGGGATAGAATATGACTCTAAAAATGAAAAATAAAAATGTTTTTTTTAAAAAAAGGGATTGATAAGATGTTGGTTGAAAAAGGGAAAAAGAAACATTCAAAAAGAAAAAAAAAATAAAAAAAGACAGTTAAAAAAAAAATTAACTTTGAAAGACTAAAGAACCATGGTAAAAAAGCCGTGAATTCTGTGTGCAGTAGTCCCCTAGCGCTGGAGTTCTGCCGTTCTCATTGATCGGTAAACTTGGTCTTGGCTGGCTGTTCTTGCTGATCTTCTGGGGAGGGGCCTGTTGCCGTGGTTCCCAAATGTCTCTGCCGGAGGCGGAAGTGCCCCGCCCTTGCCCCCTCCCGGCTAAGTAATCTGCTCGGGTTTGCTCTCCGGGGCTTTTGTTCCCTGCGAGCTTTCCGTACCGCTTTGGAGGCGGAGAGTGAAAATGGCGGCCTCCCAATCTCCGCCCCGGAGGAGTCGAGAACTCGGGGCCCCGCTCCTCAGTGAGCCCCCAGAGAAAAGCCGTCAGTCACTCCCGTCTCCCCGGTCTCCGGCCGCACTCCGTGCTCGCCCGGCCTGTGACCGCGCGTTTCTATCTCTGGCACCCGAGCCCGGGTGGAGTCTCCAAACCCAGCAGATCCCTGCAGTGCACTCCCGCGCCTCTCCTCCCGGGGG
>NW_023270739.1:13037418-13069697 GCF_011800145.1 Mirounga leonina
TTGGATCCTATTGGCTAGTATTTTGGTGAGAATTTTTGCATCCATGTTCATCAGGGATATTGGTCTGTAATTCTCCTTTTTGATGGGGTCTTTGTCTAGTTTTGGGATCAAGGTAATGCTGGCCTCATAAAATGAGTTTGGAAGTTTTCCTTCCATTTCTATTTTTTGGAACAGTTTCAGAAGAATAGGTATTAATTCTTCTTGAAATGTTTGGTAGAATTCCCCTGGGAAGCCATCTGGCCCTGGGCTTTTGTTTTTTGGGAGATTTTTGATGACTGCTTCAATTTCCTTAGTGGTTATAGGTCTGTTCAGGTTTTCTATTTCTTCCTGGTTCAGTTTTGGTCGTTGATACATCTCTAGGAATGCATCCATGTCTTCCAGGCTATCTAATTTGCTGGCATAGAGTTGCTCATAATATGTTCTTATAATTGTTTGTATTTCTTTGGTGTTGGTTGTGATCTCTCCTCTTTCGTTCATGATTTTGTTGATTTGGGAAATTTCTCTTTTCTTTTTGATAAGTCTGGCCAGGGGTTTATCAATCTTGTTAATTCTTTCAAAGAACCAGCTCCTAGTTTCGTTGATCTGTTCTACTGTTCTTTTAGTTTCTATTTCATTGATTCCTGCTCTGATCTTTATTATTTCTCTTCTCCTGCTGGGTTTAGCGTTTATTTGCTGTTCTTTCTCCAGCTCCTTTAGGTGTAGGGTTAGGTTGTGTACTTGAGACCTTTCTTGTTTCTTGAGAAAGGCTTGTATTGCTATATACTTTCCTCTTAGGACTGCCTTTGCTGCATCCCAAAGATTTTGAATAGTTGTGTTTTCATTTTCATTGGTTTCCATGTATTTTTTTTTAAAAGATTTTATTTATTTATTTGACAGAGAGAGACACAGTGAGAGAGGAGCACAGGCAGGGGGAGTGGAGGGGGGAGAGGCAGGCTTCCCGCCGAGTGGGGAGCCCGATGTGGGGCTCGATCCCAGAACGCTGGGATCATGACCTGAGGCGCTTAATGACTGAGCCACCCAGGCGCCCCATCCATGTATTTTTTTAATTCTTCTTTAATTTCCTGGTTGACCCATTCATTCTTCAGTAGGATGCTCTTTAGCCTCCATGTATTTGAGTTCTTTCCGACTTTCCTCTTGTGATTGAGTTCTAGTTTCAAAGCATTGTGGTCTGAAAATAGGCAGGGAATGATCCCAATCTTTTGGTACCGGTTGAGACCTGATTTATGACCTAGGATGTGATCTATTCTGGAGAATGTTCCGTGGGCACTAGAGAAGAATGTGTATTCTGTTGCTTTGGGATGGAATGTTCTTAATATGTCTGTGAAGTCCATTTGGTCCAGTGTGTCATTTAAAGTCTTTATTTCCTTGTTGATCTTTTGCTTAGACGATCTGTCCATTTCAGTGAGGGGGGTGTTAAAGTCCCCCACTATTATTGTATTGTTGTCAATGTGTTTCTTTGCTTTTGTTATTAATTGCCTTATATAATTGGCTGCTCCCATGTTAGGGGCATAGATATTTACAATTGTTAGATCTTCTTGTTGGATAGATCCTTTAAGTAGGATATAATGTCCTTCCTCACCTCTTATTACAGTCTTTGGTTTAAAATCTAATTTGTCTGATATAAGGATTGCCACCCCAGCTTTCTTTTGGTGTCCATTAGCATGGTAAATGGTTTTCCACCCCCTCACTTTCAATCTGGGGGTGTCTTTGGTTCTAAAATGAGTCTCTTGCAGACAGCATATCGATGGGTCTTGTTTTTTAATCCAGTCTGATAGCCTGTGTCTTTTGATTGGGGCATTTAGCCCATTTACATTCAGGGTAACTATTGAAAGATAGGAATTTAGTGCCATTGTATTGCCTGTAAGGTGGCTGTTACTGTATATTGTCTGTGTTCCTTTCTGGTCTATGTTGCTTTTAGGCTCTCTCTTTGCTTAGAGGACCCCTTTCAAGATTTCCTGTAGGGCTGGTTTTGTGTTTGCAAATTCCTCTAGTTTTTGTTTGTCCTGGAAGCTTTTTATCTTTCCTTCAATTTTCAATGACAGCCTAGCTGGATATAGTATTCTTGGCTGCATATTTTTCTCATTTAGTGCTCTGAATATATCCTGCCAGTCCTTTCTGGCCTGCCAGGTCTCTGTGGATAGGTCTATTGCCAATCTAATGTTTCTACCCTTGTAGGTTACATATCTCTTCTCCCGAGCTGCTTTCAGGATTTTCTCTTTGTCTCTGAGACTCGTAAGTTTTACTATTAGATGTCGGGGTGTTGACCTATTTTTATTGATTTTGAGAGGGGTTCTCTGTGCTTCCTGGATTTTCATGCCTGTTTCCTTCCCCAAATTAGGGAAGTTCTCTGCTATAATTTGCTCCATTATACCTTCTGCCCCTCTCTCTCTTTCTTCTTCTTCTGGGATCCCAATTATTCTAATGTTTCGTCTTATTGTATCACTTATCTCTCGAATTCTGCCCTCGTGATCCAGTAGTTGTTTATCTCTCTTTTTCTCATCTTCTTTATTTTCCATCATTTGGTCTTCTATATCACTGATTCTCTCTTCTGCCTCATTTATCCTAGCTTTTAGTGCCCCCATTTTTGATTGCACGTCATTAATAGCCTTTTTGATTTCTACTTGGTTGGATTTTAGTTCTTTTACTTCTCCAGAAAGGGTTTCTCTAATAACTTCCATGCTTTTTTCAAGCCCAGCTAGTATCTTTAAAGTGATGATTCTGAACTCTAGATCTGACATCGTACTAATGTCCGTATTGAGTAGGTCCCTGGCAGTCGGTACTACCTCTTGTTCTTTTTGTTGAGGTGATTTTTTCCGTCATTTTGTGCAGAGGAGAATAGGTTAATGAAAGAACGAAATGCTAGCAGAGTAACAACATCCCCAGAAAATATACTCTAAACAAATCAGAAAAGACCTGAAGCAGTGGGTAAAGAAAGGGAAAGAGAGAAAAAAGGAAAAGAAAGAAAAGAAAAAGAAAAAGATAAAGATAAAAACAAAAACAAACAAAACAAAACAACAACAACAACAAAAAACCAGAATGTGATCAAATATGTTCAGGCTGGTGTATAGATCAGTGCCACACACTAGATTTGGGGTGTATTTTGGTCTTTTAGAAGAAAGTGCCTCCCAAAATTTTAAAGAAAGAAAAACTTTTATATGTACAAAAATAAGGGTTGATATGATGAAGGGATGGAATATGACTGTAAAGATGGAAATTATAAAAAATTTTATAAAAGGAATTGATAAGAAGTTGTTTGAAAAAAGAAAGAAGAGGATTTAAAAAAAGAAAAAAGAAAAAAAAAGGGAGAGAATGTGATCAGGCAGGGGAATAGAAATCACCATATACTAGAGATTTAGGGTATATTTTAATCTGTTAGAAGAAACTATCTCAAAAATTTAAAGAGAGAACAACCTATATATATAAGCCAAAAATACGGGTAACTACTATGAAGGGATAGAATATGACTCTAAAAATGAAAAATAAAAATGTTTTTTTTAAAAAAAGGGATTGATAAGATGTTGGTTGAAAAAGGGAAAAAGAAACATTCAAAAAGAAAAAAAAAATAAAAAAAGACAGTTAAAAAAAAAATTAACTTTGAAAGACTAAAGAACCATGGTAAAAAAGCCGTGAATTCTGTGTGCAGTAGTCCCCTAGCGCTGGAGTTCTGCCGTTCTCATTGATCGGTAAACTTGGTCTTGGCTGGCTGTTCTTGCTGATCTTCTGGGGAGGGGCCTGTTGCCGTGGTTCCCAAATGTCTCTGCCGGAGGCGGAAGTGCCCCGCCCTTGCCCCCTCCCGGCTAAGTAATCTGCTCGGGTTTGCTCTCCGGGGCTTTTGTTCCCTGCGAGCTTTCCGTACCGCTTTGGAGGCGGAGAGTGAAAATGGCGGCCTCCCAATCTCCGCCCCGGAGGAGTCGAGAACTCGGGGCCCCGCTCCTCAGTGAGCCCCCAGAGAAAAGCCGTCAGTCACTCCCGTCTCCCCGGTCTCCGGCCGCACTCCGTGCTCGCCCGGCCTGTGACCGCGCGTTTCTATCTCTGGCACCCGAGCCCGGGTGGAGTCTCCAAACCCAGCAGATCCCTGCAGTGCACTCCCGCGCCTCTCCTCCCGGGGGAGGAAGGTGAGTCTCCCTATATCTGCTGCTTGTTGGGTCCCTGCTGGAGGAGCAGGGGCCCGACTGTGCCGCGGATCACGGTTTATGGCGACCCCGAGCTGAGAGCCCGCGCCTGGGCTCCGCCTCTGCAGCCGGCTTCCCTGCTCTGATACCTGGGAGCTCTGCCACACTCAGGCGCCCCCGGTCTTTCTGTGACCCCGAGGGTCCTGAGACCACACTGTCCCGGAGGGTCCCACCCCCCGCTTAGCCACCAGAGTGACGTCCCTCAGCGGAGCCGACTTCTAAAAGTTCCGATTTTGTGCTCCGCGGCTCTATCACTTGCCAGAAGCGGCCGACGGAGTCCCCTCCCCCGCCGTCTATCCTCCCGAATATCCCCTCGGATTCACTTCTCCGCGCGTCCTACCTTCCAGAAAGTGGTCGCTTTTCTGATGAGAGAGTTGTTGCTCTTCTTTTCTTCGATCTCCTGTTGGGTTTGTAGGTGTTCAGAATGGTTTGATCCCTATCCAGCTGAATTCCTGAGAGGAGATGAAATCCAGGTCTCCTACTCCTCCGCCATCTTGCTCCGCCCCCTACATCATTAGTTTTTGATGCAGTGTTCCATGATTCATTGTTTGCGTATAACACCCAGTGCTCCATGCAGAGCGTGCCCTCTTTAATACCCATCACCGGGCTAACCCATCCTCCCACCCCCTCCCCTCTAGAACCCTCAGTTTGTTTCTCAGAGTCATTCGTCTCTCATGGTTCATCTCCCCCTCCGATTTCCCCCCCTTCATTCTTCCCCTCCTACTATCTTCTTCTTCTTCTTCTTTTTTTCTTAACATATATTGCATTATTTGTTTCAGAGGTACAGATTTGTGATTCAATAGTCTTGCACAATTCACAGTGCTCACCATAGCACATACCCTCCCCAGTGTCTATCACCCAGCCCCCCCATCCCTCCCACCCCCCACCACTCCAGCAACCCTGTTTGTTTCCTGAGATTAAGAATTCCTCATATCAGTGAGGTCATATGATACATGTCTTTCTCTGATTGACTTATTTTGCTCAGCATAACACCCTCCAGTTCCATCCACGTCATTGCAAATGGCAAGATCTCATTCCTTTTGATGGCTGCATAATATTCCATTGTATATATATACCACATCTTCTTTACCCATTCATCTGTCAATGGACATCTTGGCTCTTTCCACAGTTTGGCTATTGTGGACATTGCTGCTATAAACATTGGGGTGCATGTACCCCTTCGGATCACTACATTTGTATCTTTGGGGTAAATAGCCAGTAGTGCAATTGCTGGGTCATAGGGTAACTCTGTTTTCAACTTTTTGAGGAACCTCCATACTGTTTTCCAGAGTGGTTGCACCAGCTTGCATTCCCACCAACAGTTTGGGAGGGTTCCCCTAGGAAGAGTTCATTTAATGCAAAGGCAAACCTGTGGCCCCGTGTAAATATGGGGACTAGATCAGTCTCTGTAGCTGGCAGTGCTGGTATCACCAGGGCCATATAGGAATGTTGTTTTCATTAAAAAAAAAAAAATCCATTCAGTCCTGAAGACATTCAAGAGGAGCCTGAAATTCTGCAGGATGAGCGATCTTCTTCTAGGGCATATCCTATCAATCAAGGGTTGGCAAACCTTTTCTGTAGAGGGCCAGACAGTAAGTATTTGAGGTGTGCAGGTCACATGATCTTTATTGTAACTCCTCAGCTCTTCTGTAGTGGCACAAAAGCAGCCATAGATAATAATAAATGAATAAGTGTGGCCGTGTTCCAGTAAAAGTTTATTTACAGCAACAGGTGGTAGGATGATTTGGCCTATGTCTTTGTTTGCCAGCTCGTGCTATATTGGAAGGGTTGATTAGAAATTAAATACATTTATTTAGACACCAACATTTTTATTGGGTTAGATGTGATGACTCTAATAACAATCGAGTTATCATAACAATAAACTTTTAAAAATTACTTTTTTAAGAATAAAAGAAGTAGGGGCGCCTGGGTGGCTCAGTTGGTTAAGCGACTGCCTTCGGCTCAGGTCATGATCTGGGAGTCCCTGGATCGAGTCTCACATTAGGCTCCCTGCTCAGCAGGGAGTCTGCTTCTCCCTCTGACCCTCCCCCTTTCATGTACTAGCTCTCTCTCATTCTCTCTCTCTCAAATAAATAAATAAAATCTTTAAAAAAACAAAAAAGAATAAAAGAAGTACTTTTATTATTAACAAATAGGAGAACACAAAAAATAGAAATGCAAGAATATGTATATACATGAATGTGTTGTGGTAGACAAGTTGGGTTGGCTAATCTGACACCCATTCACCCCTTTCTTTCTTGCCACCTCTATTATAGTAGTTGGAGAGCCGAAACATTCATGGTCCTGGCTTTTCTACTTCTAGGGATAGCCATGTAGCTCATAAATGTCCAATAGAATGCAAATGGAAGTCTTTACAGGGGTGTCAGGGTTGTTGGAGGTCTCCAGGATAGTTTTTCCTTCACCTATAAAAGGAGAAAGCCATTACAGGACATTTTCCTTAGCCTCCTTATTCTTCCTACTTGGAATGTGGATGTGATGTCTGGGGCTACAGCAGCCAAATTGTCACCTTGCGGTAAGAAGCCAACAGACTTAAGTCTATCTGAGTGGAAAGAAAGAAGGATCCTGGATTTATGGTGACATCACTAAACTGAAGCATATTTTCTTGTGTCACCTGCTACCTTGGAATCCTTGTCATATGAAATAAAAACAACACTCTCTTGGGGTGCCTGAGTGGTTCAGTCAGTTGAGCATCCAACTCTTGATCTCAGCTCAGGTCTTGATCTCACGGTCGTGAGTTGAAGTCCCACATTGGGCTCCACACTGGGCATGGAGCCTACTTAAAAACAAGCAAACAAGCAAGCAAACAAAAAAACACTCTCTTTGGTTAAGCTACTGATAGTTGGCTTTTTGTGAAATGCAGTCAAATACATCCTTAACTGATACACCATGGAATTACTAAAATCTTGCAAAATAGTTTACATTACGAAACTCAGTTCTAAAGTCTTCTTCATGTGTGATGTCCAGATCTAAACTTAATATACAGCGCTTGGGTTGGTGTTCTTTGTTTTTGAATACTCTGAAATGGATGTCTACTTAATCTTGTACTTGTACCTCAGAATAAAGTTTCCATTACATTTGGGAAGGTTTCAGTTGTAAATCTGCAAATGGGATGGGGCCTTAATACTTAGAATATACCCTGGAAGTAGATACTTAAGAAAATTGTATTATGTCTCCACACTGCAGTGAAAGTTGCTTCTTTTATTAAATGCATGGTGTCCAAAGTGAAGTAAAAATTTAATATCATGATAAATTACTTGCTTGAAGGAAATTGAGGTTCAGAGAAGTGGTGACTACCTGACAGAGGTGGCAACACAATCAAGCTTCTACTGTGAGCGTCATGGTGTGGACAGTAGGAAGGTGGTCCCATTGTTTCCTGAGGCAAGAACATTCCAGACTCTTTCTGGACGGTTAACTCAGGCTAACTCGTGTCATCCAGGCAGATTTCAGAAATGGCTCTCCTCCCCAAAGCAAAGGCAACTTAGACTCCAGATTGCTATTTGTTGCCTTCTCCCTTCATTTCCAGGGCCATTCCACACTCTCTAAAACAACCCCTTTCAAAAGCAATGATGATAATGCTCATTTGGAATCTGTAATTGTGGCTTTACTGAACTGCATTTAAAGCATAATATCTAAGACCAAAGACCAGTCACAGATGCTGACTGCAATCCAAAAAAGGGTCAAGGGTCAGGGAGGCCTCTGGAGGCTAACTTCTGGTTGTATGCATGATTTTGGTTGATAGTTTAAAGCTTGAGTCATCATAAATATTTGTGTATGTAAAAAAAAAAAAAACCTTTCTAAAGCAAATGTTCAACTGAAAATGTGAAATTCTGAATCACATGTCCATTATATATGACCTAGTTTGAGAACTAAATTATTTTCTAGTTTTGTTTTATTCTGGAGAAGTTCATTTTAAAATCTTGGATGAGCTTATCTTCTTCTGTATCAGGCTGGTGAAATATTCACATTATTTCTTGAATTTTTAAGACCGAGGTCAGCAAACCATAATCCATGGGCCAACTTTGGTCGACCATCTTTTTTTTTTTAATAAATAAAGTATTATTGGAATACAATCATATCTACTCATGTGTTTTTTTGTACTACTACAGCAGAGTGGAATAGTTAAGACAGAGACCATATGGCTTGAGAAGACTAAAATATTTACTCTCCGGCCCTTTACAGAAAAAGTTTACTGAGTCTTGGTTTAACAGATCTGGAATTAAAACTTCTTGCAAACACATGTGAAGGTGGTTGAAAGGAGTGAAATTGTTAGTAAGTGCTCACTAAATATTTGTGGAAGAAATGCAAACAACCTAGGTTTTCACTTCATAATACACTGTGAACTTGATACATTTTGGGCAAGGGCTGCCTGCATTAGGGAAGATAATCTACAACTTATTGAGAACCTACTTTGGCCATCTTAAGCGTGTTACATTCATGATCTAGTTTAGGTCCCACAACAACCTGGAAGGTTGTATTATCATTGCATGGGCTTGGTGATGGCTAATTTTCTTATGCTTAGAGCCCTGTTCATTTCATCTTAGGACTCCAGGTCTATTCCAGATGACTGAACTTGCTAACCATCTGATTACCTGATAAATAATACAGTTTTAAAAACCTTTTAAATAGCACTTATTTTTTATTTATACAAAAGTTGCAAAAGTATTACAGAGTTCCAGTATATTCTTCGCTCAACTTTTCCTAACGTAGATACATTACTTCCATAGTGCAATGCTCAAAACCAAGAAATTAGCATTGAAATAAAACTATTAACTTAAAATACAGATCTAACATAAATTTGACCAATTTTCCCAGAATTCTCTTTTAGAATTAAATCCAGGATCCCATACTGCATTTAGTTGTCATGTCTCTTTAATCTCTTCTAGCCTATGGCAGATTCTCAGTTTTTCCTTGTCTTTTATGACCTTGACATTTATGAAGAGTACTTCCGGTTATTTTTTAAAGACTCTCTCTCAATTTAATTGTCTGATGTTTTCACATAATTAGATTGAAGTGGTTCATTTTGGTGAGAGTACCAAAGAAGTAATATGCCTTTCTCCAGGGGTTTGTGATGTTGCTATGTCTTATGACTGGTGATGTTAACCTTGATCACTTGGTTAAGGTGGTGCCTGCTAGTCTCCTCCACTTAAACATATGTGAATGCCTTAGATACAATGAGATGATTTACCTGTTTGAACTCTTCTAAATAATGGCTTACATCAAATCCCATTCTATCTGCAGTGTGGAGCAGGACACTTTTCTTTTGTATTTATTCATGATTCTAAGCCTCCAGGTTAGGTTTACCCACAAACATCCTTACAAGCTATTACTGTGTTTTCTCTAAACTTGACTCTAGAAAGGAAGGTATGACTACATTTACTTATTTATTTGTTTGTTTTTGCCATCCCATGCTTCCTCTTACCTTATGATCCAAGGAAAAAATGACGAAAAAACTTCCTTTGTAACATACTGGTATCTGCACATATCCTTTCTTCCTGTTACAGTGGAAGAAGTGTCTTTCCTCAATGTAAGGTCAATTCCTCACTGTGTGTTGGATCCCAGCCCCACTCCTCTCATCAGGTTTAAGTAATGATGGTGGATCCTTAGGATGAAAATGGTGCCATGATTAAGTATTTAACTGTAGAAGACTACGGACGTGGGAAACTGTTCACAATGTAGCTCATTCCTTGGTGGGCATCCATATTTCCCTCTGGTATCATTTTCCTTCTGTCTGAAAAAGGACTTCCTTTAACATTTATTGGAGTGTAGCTCTGTTGGTGATGAATTCTTTCATCTTTTATATATCTTCAGAAGTTTTTATTTTGCCTTTTAAAAAACATCTTTATTGAGATATTATTCACATACCACACACTTCACTCATGTAGAGCATATAATTCAATGGTGGGGAGTGTAGTCACAGAGTGATGCAGCAGCCATCACTATAACCTAATTTTAGAACATATTTGCATCACCCCGTGAAATGGCATACCCATTCTCAGTCACTCTCAATTCCACCCTCCCCTTGACCCTTTCAGCCCCTGGCAACCACTCATCTACTTTTTGTCTCTATAGATTTGCCTGTTCTGGACATTTCATAGAAATGCATCGTAGAATACGTGGTCTTTTGTCACTGGCTTCTTACACTTAGCATGTTTTCAAGGTTCATCTACCCAGTACTTTATCCCTCTTTATTGCCCAATAATATTCCATTGTATTCATCTTTGTTTTTGGAAGATTTTTGTGGTGGGGAAAGGATTCTAGGTTGATACTTTTTTTTTCCCTTTTAAAATTTTAGGTATGTTGTTCTACTGTATTCTCACTTCTCACTTTACTGTTTCTGTAAATCCGATAAACCTTTTCTTTGTTCCACTGTATATAAATATCTTTTACCCTGGCCACTTTTCATATTTTATCCCTGGCCATTTTTCATATTCATATTTTTTCATATTTTATTATATTCATATTTTCTATATTTACTGGTTTTGAGCAATTTCATTATGATGTATCTTGATCTATTCTCTTTGGTATTTCTTATATTTAATGGAACTTCTTGGATCTGTGGATTTATAATTCTCATCAAATTCAGAGCATTTGGGCTATTATTTTTTCCAATATATATGTATTTTTGTCCTAACTTCCCTCCACCCAGCCTCCTTCAGGTCTTCAGTTATATGTATATTAGAACACTTGAAGTTATTTGCTAACTCTAGCATCAATGTAAGTTCTAAGTTTGCATCAATTGATTGATCATTCTCCTCATTATGCATCAAATTTTCCTGCCTCTTCATCAATCTTTGATTGAATGCCAGACATTGTTACTTTTACCTTCTTGATTGCTGGATATTTTTATATTCTTATGAATATTCTTGAGCTTTTTTCTGGGACACAGTTAAGTTACTTGAAAATAGTCTTGTCCTTTCAGAAGTTCCTTTTAAGCTTATTAGGTGGGACCAGGGTGACATTTAGTCTAGGGCTAGCTATGCTATTTCTTCCTCCTGAAGCAAGACCCTTCTAAACATTCCACCCAAATCCCTGTGATTTATTAAGTTTTCCAGTTTGACTCAGGAATAGACACTCCTCCCTGCTTTGTGTGAATGCACTATGCTATTCCCTCTAATCCTTTTGGGTGGTTCTTTTCCTGGCCTCATGTAATTTTCCCACATGCCTGTACAGATCAGGTGTCTGCTGAATACTTAAGGAGAGCCCTCTGCAGATCTCTGGAGTTCTCGTTCCGCTCCAGAACTCCCCTGTCCTGGTCTCCTCGGCCTCCCTGGACTCTTAGCTCTGTGTCTTCAACTCAGGAAATTCACTGGGTATTGCCTGGGTTTCCCCTCCCTGCCCCAAGGCCCAGAAGTTCTTTTAAGACAGTAAGCTAAGAAAACCAATGGCTCACCTTGTTTGTTTTCTATCTAGTCTTCATTGTTTAATGCCCATTGTCTTGAAAAGCATTGTTTAATGTATTTTGTCTCGTGATTTTGGTTGTTTCTGATAGGGGGGTGAATCAGTTTCTGTTACTCCATCTTGACTGGAACTGAAAGTTCTCCATCATGGAGTTGTAAAGCCAGAAAAAAGTTAGATCATTTAGGACAATTCTTTTTATGGATGCAAACAAGACTGAGCAGATTCCTGTGGTCTAGATTAGAAAGAGCCCTGAACTTGGTGGATGCTGTGTTATAGTCTTGGTTCTGTTATTAACTCATTGTGTGCTCTTGAGTAATTTGCTCAAGAAAGAAAGGATTTACTCCTGCCACTCTGTTTGTCCTCCATCCCCTTCTCAGAAGTAATTGAAAACAGTTTTACCAAACACTATTGACTTTAATGCATCAACAGTTAGTTCCTTCTAGGTCACAGCTCAAAACTGATTAGACATATGAGGCTGGCTCTACTGAGCTACTTCACTAAGAAATGAAAGTTGACATGGGGTACCTGGATGGCTCAGTGGGTTAAGTGTCTGACTCTTGATTTCAGCTCAGGTCATAATCTTAGGGCTGTGAGATCAAGTCCCACATGAGGCCCTGTGCTGGGATGGAGCCTGCGTAAGACCCTCTCTCTCTCTTTCCCTTTGCCCCTCCCCACCTCCACTTGTGCATTCTCTCTTTCTCTCTAAAAAAGAAAAGAAGAAAAAAAGAAAAGAAAGTTGATAGAAGGAAATAAGCAAATAATCATTCATTGTGACCACTGAATGCAGAGCTGATAGCCCTCTAGACCTCACTTGATGGCTTAAAAAAGCAGTGAAGTACACAATATTTATTAAAAATTTCTACCCAGATGGTTAGGAATCTAAGCTCTCTGAAAGTATGCTTAAATTGAAACTCACAGATATCAGAAAAGTTGGTTAATAGGACATTGTTGTGTGTATATGTGGAGCCATGATGCTCAATAGCAACCCTTCAGAGGTGCTCCACAAATAACTCCCACATGCACCTTTGCTTAGTTACCCCCTAATACATCACCCTGTTTTCTTCAGAGCATTTGTCACAATCTGAAATTATCTCGTTTACCTGTTTCTTCTTGCAGTCTATCCCCTGCCCTTACCCCACCACTTGGGGGTGAGCTCTGTGAGGATTGGACCCTCCCTCACTGCTGGATTTAATGCTTCACACAAAGTAGGGCCTCACTGAGGATTCACTGAATTGTTGGATAGAAGAACAAAGCTCCTATAGGAATTCAGTATAGCTAGGATGGAGCAGGACAGCAAGAAACTGAACTTGGATTCAGAAACTTTCAACCCAAGATCAGTTCTGACATGAGCAGTGTTCATTCATGAAGCTCTGGGCCATATGCCAGACCTTGGACAAGCCACTTAAACTGCTTGGGCCTTATTTTCTCCCCCTGCAAATGGACGCAGTGAGATCTACCTCACAAGATAGTAATGTATGTAAAAAGACTCTGCACACTGCAGTGGTCTACATAAATGTACAATATTCTTGATTATTTTTATATAACTTTATTTTGAATTTCTAATCCTTCTAGAAGGGTCTTCATGACCTCAGTCTGGGAAGACTTAAATGGTTTCTATATTTATTATAAAGTCTTTTTGCTGATATAAGCAACTATAGTGATTTTCCTTTATCTTATTTTCTTTTCTTTGGTGGGAGCATCCTAAACCTTTCGGATTTTCTCAGGGAATGATGAGATGTCTTCATCCTCTCTTGACACCTCTTTCTGAGATATATGAGTGTAGGAGGCCTGCTTGGAAGTTGGCCACTGGGGAGGAGAAGAGGAGAAAGGAAAATTTGGTGTTTGCACGTTTCCTTGGTTACAGGTATCACCTCCCTTCTGATGAGCGCCTGCCCTCCCAGAAAGCCTGGTTTTAATTTCCCCTTTGAAATGGGGACTGGACCTTGTTGCCAATTTAGATTTCACTGGTCAGCTCTTTGGCAGATTCTGGCCCCCTGAGGCTATTTCTTTTGCTCAGGCTACCCACTGGCCTTTTTGCAGCCATGTCTCATTGGTCCAGCAGTTCTGATTTGGGTTAGGATGAATGGCCTTAATACTGCTGCTCCCTAATCACCTTAAAAAGAACCACACTAGCCATGATTGTGGGGTGGGGCAGGGTATCACCCCAGGAAAAAAGTGTGATGAAATCCTATTCTATTGAATGAAACACTCCATGTTTTGATAAATGCATTGCATGTTTGGAATGTTGCTAATGTTCTTATAAGTGAAAGGTGAACTGGTGTGGGGAAAAGAGTGAAGGTACAGGTGTGGGAGGTTCTGAGAGCTGGGGTGACATTGGGGTGACACAGTTGGGTTGGTTGTATGGATCTGGGCAGGTTCATCATCTGCCAGATGGAGTTTGCTGCCCAGGTTCCATCCCTGGAAGTGTGGGGAGCTACTTATGGGGCAATGTACCAAGGGAAGGTGTTGAGGGCCAGGTTGAGTTGGCAGAGAGGGACGTGGAAGGATGTAAATATGCAACATCAAGCTAAAGAGTAGAGATAAAAGTAGAAGCCAGGAGGTAGACCAAGACACCAAAAGCTAGGGGAAAAGTGAGACACATGTTCAACTGATGGGACTCAGAATTATAGCTGGGGGAGAGAATGAATGGTTGGTGATGAAAAGGGGAAGAAAGGGACTTCAAAAAGGATTTAAGGCCAAGATGTAGGGGGAGAGGCTGCTATTCAAGTATCTGAATCCACAGATGCTGGATATCTACTAGAGCTTTTCTTGGATGGAATCCCAAGGGAATTTTTCTTAGGTGTACTGGGAGTGGAGACATGGCTTCCTCATTCTGGGAAGTCAGGCCAAACCACGCTATTGTGAAGGTGGTATTAATACATGTGACAATGCCTTGCTAACTGTAAAGCAGTTCGAATGTTAGTGATTATTGATGTTTACTCTATGATAATAGCAAACATGTGTATTGTTTCCCCTTCCCAGGCCCCTGGGAAGATCCTCTCCTGCCAGCTGACCTCAGTCAAGTCCACCTCCGCCCATCAGAGAGGTTCTAGTGGTGGAACCTACAAAGAGAAGGAGTCAGACCCTTCAGCCCTCTCCCAGGGGTCCCCTTTGCCCTCATGCAAAATTGGAAGAGACTGGGAAGGAGTGGCCTTTTCTAAGCCAAGAAACTGTCCTCTTGAGCCCTTCTCCAGAGCAATAGGGCTTTTCTCATCCTACATCCACATAACCAAAAGGGGCCTTTGAAGGAGTCTTCCAAGAACAAAATGATTTCCTGGAAAATGACTTGTTATCTTCCCAATTAGAAATACAGGCATTTGGCAGCTCAATAGCAGCCTCCCTTGCTAAAATGAAAATCATAAAGTTCTCCACCCTGATCCACATGCAAAGTGCCAGGCACTATTATCAGTGATAATTAGGTGAATACATTCAATCCCAGAGCAATTGAGTAACTTGTCCAAGGCCCCACAGCTAGTACAAGGCAGAACTAGGTTTAGAAGTCAGGCTCTGGACTTCAGACCCCATGTGGTTTCTTTGCCTCTAGAATGTCATACTACCTTTGGGATATTGTCTCGATGACCCCCATATAACTTATCCTATTTCTGGAAGAAAAAGTATGTCTTTTGTGAACCATGATCTTTAGTATTAAACAAAGCATTTTAATTCTGGAGCATATTGTGAACAGTGTTTAACATTCTTGAACTTGAGATCTGGCCATTTTGGCTGCTCCCTTTGATGGTAAGTTAAACATCAAGGCTATAATAATAGACTCTGCATGTCTTATTAGAGAATAAAAGCTGGGCATTTTGCACGTGCACAGGAAATTCTTTTAAAATAACCAAATATCAGGAGTTTATTTTTCATTCTTAAAATATGAAGTTGATTTATCTTCAAAAGTTACTCCCCAGAACTTTTCTTAAACAGTATATTTTTCAGATGGCTGTAGTGTTAATGTCTGTTCAACTAACATAAGTAAGACACAAAACCCATCATCTTCTTTCCCCTGGATCATTGGAGAAGCCTCTTAACTGGTCTTCCTGCTTCTGCCCTGCCCATTCTGCCCCTCTCTCCCCACCTTTTACTGATCTTTTCTTTACTCAGTACCTATTCATTCAGAATGAATGTCAGAACAGTTCACTCCTTCCCTGTTTTATTTTTTCTTCATTCATCAAAAAGTTTGCGGAGCCCTTACTGAATGCCAGGAGCTGTTCTGGGTGCTGGGAATATATCAGTGAATAAGACAAAGATTCCAGCCCTAGCAGGTAAGACAGATTTTGATAAAGTAAGCATAATAAATAAAGGGAAAGAAACAAAGACTGTAAGGAGATAAAGCAAAGGGAAGGGGGATCAGAGTGCAAGGGTTGAGGATGGGGTAGGGAAGAGCCTTTCCAATTTTAAAATAAGGTGGTCACTCTGGTCTAGTGTGTCATTCAAAGCTCTTGTTTCTTTGTTGATTTTCTGCTTAGATGATCTGTCTATTGCTGAGAGTGGAGTATTGAGGTCTCCTACAATTAACGTATTGTTATCAATATGACTATTTTGGTTAACAGTTGGCTTATGTAGATGGCTGCTCCCATGTTGGGGGCGTAGATATTTACAATTGTTAGATCTTCTTGTTGGATAGACCCTTTAAGAATTATATAGTGTCTTTCTGTGTTTCTAACTACAGTCTTTAGTTTAAAATCTAATTTGTCTGATGTAAGAATTGCTACCCCAGCTTTCTTTTGAGGTCCATTGGCATGGAAGATGGATCTCCATCCCTTCACTTTCAGTCTGGATGTATCTTTAGGTTCAAAATGAGTCTCTTGTAGACAGCATATGGATGGGTCTTGTCTTTTTATCCAGTCTGCAACCCTGTGTCGTTTTAGGGGAACATTTAGGCCGTTCACGTTGAGAGTGATTATTGAAAGATATGAATTTATTGTCATCATGTTGTCTGTGAAGACCTTGTTTTTATAGATTGTCCCTGTAAATTTCTGTTGTATATCACTCTTGGGGTCTTTCTCCTTTTATAGAACCCCCCTTAATATTTCTTGCAGGGCCAGCTTAGTGGTCACATATTCTTTCAGTTTCTGCTGGTCTTGGAAGCTCTGCATCTCTCCATCCATTCTAAATGACAGCCTTGCTGGATAAAGTATTCTTGGCTGCATGTTCTTCTCGTTTAGTACCCTGAATATGTCTTGCCAGGCCTTTCTGGCTTGCCAGGTCTCTGTAGATAGGCCTGACGTTATTCTGATATTCCTCCCTCTGTATGTAAGGAATCTTCCCCCTAACTGCCCTTATGATGGTTTCTTTGGTTCTCAGATTGGCGAATTTTACTATTACATGAGCCCAGATATGGGCCCTCAAATCTATGGTCAAATAATCTTCGACAAAGCAGGAAAAAATATGTAATGGAAAAAAGACAGTTTCTTCAATAAATGGTGCTGGGAAAATTGGACAGCCACATGCAGAAGAATGAGACTCGACCATTCTCTAACACCATACACAAAGATAAACTCAAAATGGATAAAAGACCTCAATGTGAGACAGGAATCCATCAAAATTCTAGAGGAGAACATAGGCAGTAACCTCTTTGACATCTGCCACAGCAACTTCTTTCAAGATGCATCTCCAAAAGCTAGTGAAACAAAAGCAAAAATGAACTATTGGGACTTCATCAAGATAAAAAGCTTCTGCACAGCAAAGGAAACAGTCAACAAAACAAAGAGGCAACCCACAGAATGGGAGAAGATATTTGCAAATGACACTACAGATAAAGGGTTGGTATCCAAGATTTATAAAGAACTTCTCAAACTCAACACCCAAAAAACAAATAATCAAGTCAAAAAATGGGCAGAAGACATGAAAAGACACTTCTCTGAAGAAGACATACAAATGGCTAACAGACACATGAAAAAATATTCATCATCATTAGCCATCAGGGAAATTCAAATCAAAACCACATTGAGATACCACCTTACACCAGTTAGAATGGCAAAAATGGACAGGGAAAGAAACAACAAATGTTGGAGAGGTTGTGGAGAAAGGGGAACCCTCTTACACTGTTGGTGGGAATGCAAGTTGGTACAGCTAGTTTGGAAAACAGTGTGGAGGTTCCTCAAAAATTTAAAAAGAGAGCTACCCTATGAGCCAGCAATTGCACTCCTGGGTATTTACCCCAAAGACACAGATGTAGTGAAAAGAAGGGCCATATGCACCCCAATGTTTATAGCAGCAATGTCCACAATAGCCAAACTGTGGAAAGAGCCGAGATGCCCTTCAACAGATGAATGGATAAAGAAGATGTGGTCCATATATACAATGGAATATTACTCAGTCATCAGAAAGGATGAATACCCAACTTTTACATCAACATGGATGGGACTGGAGGAGATTATGCTAAGTGAAATAAGTCAAGCAGAGAAAGTCAATTATCATATGGTTTCACTTATTTGTGGAACATAAGGAATAGCATGGAGACATTAGGAGAAGGAAGGGAAAAATGAAGGCGGGGGGAATCGGAGGGAGAGATGAACCATGAGAGAAACAAACTGAGGGTTTTAGAGGGGAGGAGGGTGGGGGGATGGGTTAGCCTGGTGATGGGTATTAAGGAGGTACTGCATGGAGCACTGAGTGTTATACGAAAACAACGGATCATGGATCACCATATCAAAAACCAATGATGTATGGTGACTAACATAACATTAAAATAAAATAAAATAAAATAAAATAAAAAATAAAATAAATAAAATAAAATAAAATAAAATAAAATAAAATAAAATAAAATAAAATAGGACCACATTAAGAAAGTGTCATTTGAGCTCAAAACCCTCCCATGGCTTCGCATCTCACCTAGAGGAAAAGCAGAGGCCTTACAATTGCCTGTAAGATCCTACAAGGTCTAGACTTCCCCCTATTTCCCTGGCCTCTCCTTTACTGTCCCCTTAGATCAGTGGTCCTCAAACTTTAGTGGACATCACCTTGAGGGCTTGTTAAACCACAGATTATGAACGCTAGTGAAATCCAATTAAAGTTTGTGTGTTAGTTAGTAGTGTTGTATCAATGATAGTCTTGGTAATGTAAGGTGTTAACATGAGGGGAAACTGAGTATAAGGAAAATCTCTGTACTAGCTTTACAATTCGTCTATAAATATTAAGGTATTTCAAAATAAAAAGTTAACACCACCCCCTCACCCCCCCTCCCACACACACATACACCTACAACACACTGCTGGTTCCACCTGAGAGTTTCTATTTCTGTAGGTGTGGACTGGGGCCTGAGAATTTACACTTCTCTAGTCCCCAGACAGTGCCAGTGCTGCTGGTCCAAGGGCAGAACTTGGAGAACTAGTGCCCCAGATCACTCAGATCCAGCCACAATGATCTCTGTGGTCCTCCTAGAACAGCCCCGCAGACTCCACACTGGGGCATCTGCACCTGCTTTTCTCTCTGCCTGAAATGCAACTCCCTTCAGAACAGGGCTTATGAAGTACCTTCCTCGCCTCCCCCAGGTGTCCATTCAATAGGGAAGACTGTTTACCCAATTGAAAATGGTCAGCCTGTTCATGTCTTCTGCCCATTTCCTGACTGGATTATTTGTTTTCTGCATGTTGAGTTTGATAAGATCTTGGATACCAGCCCTTTACCTGATATGTCATTTGCAAATATCTACTCCCATTCTGTAGGTTGCCTTTTAGTTTTGTTGACTGTTTCCTTTGCTGTGCAGAAGCTTTTTATCTTGATGAAGTCCCAATAGTTCATTTTTGCTTTTGTTTCCCTTGCTTTTAGAGACATGTCTTTTTTTTAAATTTAATTTAATTTTCTTATATTATGTTAGTCACCATACATCATTAGTTTTTTTTATTATTATGTTATGTTAATCACCATACATTACATCATTAGTTTTTGATGTAGTGATCCATGATAGAGACATGTCTTGTATGAAGTTGCTGCGGCCGAGGTCACAGAGGTTGCTGTATGTGTTCTCCTCTAGGATTTTGATGGATTTCTGTCTCACATTTAGGTTTTTCATCCATTTTATCTTTGTGTATGGTGTAAGAGAATGATCCAGTTTCACTCTTCTGCATGTGGCTGTCCAATTTTCCCAGCACCATTTGTTGAAGACACTGTCTTTTTTCCATTGGATATTCTTTCCTACTTTGTTGAAGATTAACTCACCATAGAGTTGAGGGTCTACTTCTGGGGTCTCTATTCTGTTCCATTGATCTATGTGCCTGTTTTTGTGCAAATACCAAGCTGTCTTGATGACTACAGCATTGCAATACAGCTTGAAGTCGGGCATCATGATGCCCCAGCTTTGGTTTTCTTTTTCAACATTCCTCTGGCTATTTGGGGTCTTTTCTGGTTCCATGCAAATTTTAGGATTGTTTGTTCCAGCTCTGTGAAAAATGTCAATGGTATTTTGATAGGGATTGCATTGAATGTGTAGATTGCTCTGGGTAGCATTGACATCTTCACAATATTTGTTCTTCCAATCCATGAGCATGGAACATTTTTCCATTTCTTTGCATCTTCCTCAATTTCTTTCATGAGTATTTTATAGTTTTCTGAGTACAGATTCTTTGCCTCTTTGATTAGATTTATTCCTAGGTATCTTCTGGTTTTGGGTGCAGTTGTATATGGGATTGACTCCTTAATTTCTCTTTCTTCAGTCTCATTGTTAGCATATAGAAATGCAACTGATTTCTGTGCATTTATTTTGTATCCTGTCACGTTGCTGAATTGCTGTATGAGATCTAGCAATTTTGGAGTGGAGTCTTTTGGGTTTTCCACTCCAAAGTATCATGTCATCTGCAGAGTGAGAGTTTGACTTCTTCCTTGCCAATTTGAATACCTTTTATTTCTTTTTGTTGTCTTGATTGCTGTTGCCAGGACTTCCAGTACTATGTTGAACAATAGCGGTGAGAGTGGGCATCCCTGTCGTGTTCCTGAGCTTAGGGGAAAAGCTCTCAGTTTTTCCCCATTGAGAATGATATTTGCTGTGGGCTTTTCGTAGATGGATTTTATGATATTGAGGTATGTTCCCTCTATCCCTACACTCTGAAGAGTTTTAATCAAGAAAGGAAGCTGTATTTTGTCAAATGCTTTTTCTGCATCAATTGAGAGGATCATATGGTTCTTGTCTTTTATTAATGTGATCTATCACATTGATTGATTTGTGAATGTTGAACTACCTTTGCATCCCAGGAATAAGTCCCACTTGGTCATGGTGAATAATCTTTTTAATGTGTACAGCTGGATCCTATTGGCTAGTATCTTGGTGAGTATTTTGGCCAAAAAAAAAAAAAAAAAAATCAGCCTACTCCTCCCCCCTAGGATCCCCTGTCCATCTTGGCTGCTTCCTTTTCTTCTCCACAGCCACTCACCACCATGTGACACACTATATATTCTGTTATTTGTATATTTTTCTGTCTCAAATCACCTCTGCCCAAAAATGTAAGCTCCACGCGGGTGGCTTCTCTGTCTCATTCTCTTCAGCACTTAGAACAGTGCCCCATCACAGTGTGAGCTCATTTATTAGATGAGCGAAGGGGTGAATATAGTAAAACAGTCCACGAGAAATGGCATAGCAGCATCCATGAGAGCTCAGATTCAAGAGTCTGAAAGATTTGGGCTCAAATACCTACTCAGCCCTATACAATTTGTTTCATCTTGGGCAAAATACTTTCCTCAACAAAAATTGAAGGAAGTCCCAGTTATATTATCTCATAGGGAAATGTAAAAATTCAATGCCATAATACAGATAAAGCTCTTAGCACAGGGCTTTGCAGAATAATCTCTCAATAAATGTCAGCTAATAGTGTTTTTGCTCTACAAATTTGGTCTTTGTGATAATTCAAGCAGGGCCTTGGTTAAAATTCAATTTTTCATGGGAAACCAGTTCCTTACAGTTAGTGAAAAGTAAATAATGCTCCTATTGACTATTTGTGCCCCCCCCCCCCCCCCCCCCCCCCCCCCCCCCCCCGCCGCCATTTCCCGCCAATTCATATGTTGAGACTCAATCCCCAAGGTGATGGTATTAGGAAATGCAGCCTTTGGGAGGTGGTTAGGTCATGAGGGTGGAGTACTTGCGAATGGGACTAGTGCCTTTATAAGGGCCTGAAGTGACCAGGGTTCTCCCTTCCACCATGTGAGGACACAGAGAAAAGAAGCCCAGTGAACCAGGAAGTGGGCTCTCACCAGACCCAAATCTTCCAGCACTGTAATCTTGGGCTTCTAGCCTCTAGAATGGTGAGAATTACACTTCTGTTGTTTATAAGCAAGTCAGTCTACAGCATTCTGTTATAGCAGCCTGGATGAACTAATACAAACGTTATGGATAATATTTAAGCTACTAAGAGAGGAAACTATTTTCTTTTTTTTTTTTTTAAAGATTTTATTTATTTATTTGACAGAGAGAGACACAGCGAGAGAGGGGACACAAGCAAGGGGAGTGGGAGAGGGAGAAGCAGGCTTCCCGCGGAGCAGGGAGCCCGATGCGGGGCTCGATCCCAGGACCCTGGGATCATGACCTGAGCCGAAGGCAGATGCTTAACGACTGAGCCACCCAGGCGCCCCGAGAGGAAACTATTTTCAAATACTCTCAAGCACTTTCAAAGTATCTAGTTGGTGTTCAAATTATATCCATTCATATTGCAAATCATTCTATGTAACCATGAAAGTAAAACTCTTAAGGATTGCTCCAAACCACAATTGGAAATGCCTCAAATGAAATTTGTAGACCTAGTTTATGTTAAAAATTATAAAAATATATTTCTTTATACTATATTTGTAAATATATAAGCTTATATATTAATATACTTAATATTAATATTTAATTAATGTGTTATATTGTGTTAATATCAATATTAGACCACATCAATATTATAATATGTAAATATTACAATACATTTTAATAAGGTATTCTTATATACCACTTTAAATCAATATAAGTGTTAGTATTTAATACAGTTAATCTATATATCTTTATTTACAAACATTTGAATTTATTTATGTCCTTTGTTCTTTTTCCCTTTGCTCATTTGTTTTGTTTCTTAAATTCAACATATGAGTGAAGTCATATGGTATTTGTCTTTCCCCGGCTGACTTATTTTGCTTAGCATTATACTCCCTAGACAGCTCTACCCATGTCATTGCAAATGGCAAGATTTCATTCTTTTTATGGAATATATATATCTTTTAGATTTTGAAAAAAAATAGACATTTTTCCAAAGAAGACATACAGATGGCCCACAGATACATGAAATGATGCTCAACATCACTTATCATCAGGGAAATCAAAACTACAATGAGAGATCACCACACACCTGTCAGAATGGCTAAAATCAACAACATAAGAAACAACAGGTGTTAGGATGTGGAGAAAGGGGAACCCTCTTGCACTGTTGGTGGGAATGCAAATTGGCACAGCCACTCTCAATTTATTTATGAATGAGTAAATCATGTTCCATGTCTTGAAGTTCAGGTGGGGTTGTCTTTAGTCTTTTTTTTTTTTTCTTTTTTTATTATGTAATGTTAATCACCATACATTACATCATTAGTTTTTGATGTAGTGTTCCATGATTCATTGTTTGCGTATAACACCCAGTGCTCCATGCAGAACGTGCCCTCTTTAATACCCATCACCAGGCTAACCCATCCTCCCACCCCCCTCCCCTCTAGAACCCTCAGTTTGTTTCTCAGTGTCCATAGTCTCTCATGGTTCATCTCCCCCTGATTTCCCCTTCATTCTTCCCCTCCTGCTATCTTCTTTTTTTTTTTTTTTTAACACATAATGTATTATTTGTTTCAGAGGTACAGGTGTGTGATTCAACAGTCTTACACAATTCACAGCACTCACCATAGCACATACCCTCCCCAATGTCTATCACCCAGCCCCCCATCCCTCCCACCCCCCACCACTCCAGCAACCCTGTTTGTTTCCTGAGATTAAGAATTCCTCATATCAGTGAGGTCATATTATCTTTAGTCTTAACATAGCTTTTGTGTAGCTCCTTGCAATCTAACTAACAAGCACTTCCACATTACTTAACAGGTGCACCAGATAATCCATTTCATCTGAAGGCAGATGTATCAATTTGGACCTTCTTACCTTTCTCCACTATGCTCATTCCAACACTCCTATCTGGCCACCAACTCTTTAATAAAAGCTTCATCCATGGGTGGCACTGTGGTCAGCAACCTCAGAACAGGAAAAGGTGAATAATAAACTGGCTACCATTGGCTTAATAACTGACAGTGGAAGACTTAGAGACATAAGTTTAGTAAAGAAAAGAAGTTGACTTGCAGGAAAGGAAGGGAGTCAGGCTTCCAAATATGAAACACAAAAGTATTTAAAGAACAAAACCACAAGATCATCAAGGTCACCAAGTATGCGTCAGTCTGTTCATGGTGGGGAAAAAGCAGCATTCTTGCATGATTATCATATGCAGAAAGGTTGTGACATATCTTCAGCTATCAACATTTCAAAAATCAGGAACACAGTTATTTTTGGTAGGAATCTCTGCTAATGTGGAAAGGCTCAGGGTTTCATTCATTTGGGGGACCAGAACAGGACACAATTTTTTTATTACTTTCAGGGTGCAAAGTTTGTGTGTCTGCTTTCCCCCAACTGTGGAATATGTGGTGCATGTGTATTAATAATTTTGATGAGGCAAGGTGTCAGCTTTGCTTCCAGAACATTTCCTTAGTTACAAAGTTCAACTTCTGCTCAGGATACAGCCCTCATTCCTGCTGTTTTTAATGGGTTTCCTGTTCTCTTCAACTGACCACCCATTTAATTAACAGTAGCTGTCATTTACTGAGTGCCCACGAAATGCCAGGGATCAAGCTCACCCTTTCTGTGATAATAGCTAATATTTATTGAGTTTTACCCTGTTCCACACTCGTCTGTTCTAAACACTTTACATGTACTCTCTCACTCAATGTTACAACAACCCAAAAGCTAGGTGCTATTATAATCTCCATTTTACAGATTAGGACACTGAGGCACAAGAAAATAAGCAACTTGCCTGTTGTCACACAGCAGGTAAGCAGAAAAGCTGAGATTTGAACCTGACCTCTGAGCCCCAGCTATGCTATGCTATGCTGCTCCTACTATACTTGCATATTATTTTATTAAATCCTCACACAACCCTATGGTTTGGGCATTATTACCCTCAGGTCATAAATGAGCAACAGAGTTTCATTCATTTGCTAAAATTGTATGGAAAATGGCAGCAGGGATTTAAGTCTGGAATTTTTGTCTCCAAAATTTTCCAGTATACTCTCATGATGCCTGTCATGAGATACCCAGATTCCAGCTGGCTACTCTGTGGCCTTTGGACAATCCACATGGGTTGGCCGGGTAATGTATGACTCACTTGGGCCCTCACTCCAGTGCTCAGACCCGTGAGATGGGTGGATTCCTTGAGCGTGTTGGGAGTAAGGATGAAGGACTTCTCTTTTATTGAAAGAAATCATTATCTTCTCATGATCAGTTTCATATTTGGATTCAGTTTGGTCTTCACTAAGAGACTTCTGTGTGCCCAATCCTGTGTTACAGGTGTGTTTTGGGAGGTCAGGGAGAGAGGAGAGCTTTCCTCTAAGATATAGCTGCCTCCTTCATAGAACTCATGATTGGACTGAGCAAATAAAAATGACACTGAGACAGAGGTGTGTACCGAAGTGTGTGTTACTGATGGAAGGCTTTAGGGATTCACAAAAAGGGTGCTAGAGCACCTGACAGACTTGGGGCACGAGGACCTTAAAGGTCATGTGGAATCTGGATGTGAATGGGAAGATGTACCAGGCTTGGACAAAAAGATTGAAAAGGAGGCCAGTGCAGAGATGTTCTTTGTAAAAGGGAGAGGGAAATTGGCATTTCCTGAGAACCTCTATATGTGCCAGATGCTGTTAGGCAGTCAATATATAATATTTCAATGACTCCTCAAATTAGCCCTGCAAGATGGATGGGGTTGCCTCCATTTTACAGATGAGAAAACAGAGGCTCAGAGAGATTAAATAATTTGGTTTTGGTCACACAGCTCCTAAGTGGTAGAGTGCGGTTCAAATTCACTCTTGACTGGGTGCCAAAATGCATGCTCTTCCCATACTGCTAGGATTTTATAGGATTTCCACCCTCCTGGGAGCAAAGATCTACACAGGCAGCTTGATTCTTATGATGGCTAATTTTATGTGTCAATGTGACTGGACTGCGGGATGCTCAGATATTTGGTTAGCTATTATTCAGAGAGTGTCTCTGAGGGTGTTTCTGGATGAGATTAACATTTGAACCGGTAGACTGAGTCAAGCAGATTGCCCTCCCAATGTGGGTGCCTCATCCAGTCTTTTGAAGGCTTGAATAGCACATAAAGGCTGAGAATTCATTCTTGCTGCCTGTCTTTGAGCTGGGACATCAGTCTTCTCCTATCCCTGGACTCGGGTTAGAATTTACACCATCAGCTCTTCTGGCTCTCAGGCGTTTAGACTTGGACTGGAAGTACACCCACAGCTCTCCTGGGTCTCCAGCTTGCTGACTGCAGATCTTGGGACTCCTTGGCCTCCATAATGACATGAGCCAGACCTTTATTCTCTCTCTCTCTCTCCCCCACTTCCCTTTTCTCTCTCTCTCTTGATGTATATATCCCCATTGGTTCTATCTCAAGACTACTACATTCCTTTCTAATTTCATGGCAAAGATACTCTGCTTCTGATGAGGCCCAAACCCGAGCCATGGCATGGTTTGGTCAGCTGCTCCCAGCAGAAGACAGAGAGGCAGGGCCTGGCAGCAGAGTCCTAACCCTAAGGATGTGGTTCTAGGAAAGTGTGAAGCTGGTGCTGCCCAGAGAATGCAGCCAACCTCTTGAAGCCTCTGGGGGGTACCATCAGTTTGATTCCACCAACTGTATGACAGGTAGGCCCTGTGCTAGGGGAGTAGAGATACCAAAGTGAATGAGACACAAAGCTGGCCCTCATCTGGCTCACAGTTTGCTTTGCGTGGATGGGCAAAGAGATCATTTCAGTACCACTTTATATGGGCTACTACTCCTTCAGCCAGGCAGCCTCTGCTTCCAGCCTCTGTAGGCTTGGCTTTGCCTGTAGAAAATCACCAGCTGCTGAGTGCCTGCTTTAGCATGGTCTCTGGCATCCAGTCGTGTCTGTGTGATCTATGCTCTCATGACCTTGCAGGTTACAGCATGTCTCCCCAGTGGAATAGTCAGTCACATGAACCAGCATGTCAGTTGGAATAATTGTTCATTCCTGAATACGTATGTTCAAATAGGGGACCACAAGCTAAGTATATCCTGAAGTGAAGATTCTTCTTATGTGCTTCATACATTGAAATTCCATCAGTTTGCTAGAGCAACTCAGTCCTTGTTATTGCAAAATACGGTCATAATTAATGACGGCAATAAAGCTATTAATTTTAAATATAAGACAGTTATCAAACCTTTCAAGTAGTAAAGAGTGTGATGCTAATCTAGATATTTTAAGGGGAATGGTCAGCTAGATAAGTTTAAAAATAAGTTAATAGCCTTTTTGAGCCAACAAATGTTTATAAAGTTTGAATACTAATATACGACAGAATAATCAAGATAACAGATTAGGTTAGAATGCAGATGCTTGTAGCATTACTTGGTATACTAGCGTTCATCACACTACTTAAATGGCCTTTAAGAATCAGATTTCATTTTTTTTAAGATTTATTTCCCGTTTAGGCCATGGGTCTTCTGAGAAAATACTTTATTTAGAATGCTTCACTTCTTGTGAGGATGAGTTAAAAAAAAAATGACAATTTTGCCTCCTCAGACGGGAAGTATCTCCAAAGGCATGTGAAGCAACGTTTATGATAAATCCTCTCCAACCCAGACATGAGAATATACAAAACAGGAAGAAAAGAGCATGCAGGAGAACAGCGTGGTACTCAAACTACGTTTTGTTCTGGTGGGTCAAACCGTTAACAAAAGCGATTTTAAGGCAGTCCTCTGCAGCTCCTAGGCAGCAGAGCCTTCGCTTTGGTTAGTCCCTAGCAGAAGAGAAGGGCAGCTCCCAAGTGTGACACCCACATCGGTGTCAGCAGCCTCTCTACTGCCACCACCAGCCCGAGGGAGCCGTGTTCCTCCACTACCGTTGTTGAGAAGGTCTCAAGTAGTCATCGTGGTGACAGCTGGAGAGCACAGCGCTGAGAATTTACTGGGCCACACTGTCATGCCAAACATTTAAAATTCAATGGCAAATATATATATATATTTTAAAGATTTTATTTATTTATTTGAGAGAGAATGAGAGACAGAGAGCATGAGAGGGAGGAGGGTCAGAGGGAGAAGCAGACTCCCCGCCGAGCAGGGAGCCCAATACAGGACTCGATCCCGGGACTCCAGGATCATGACCTGAGCCGAAGGCAGTCGCCCAACGAACTGAGCCACCCAGGCGCCCCAATGGCAAATATTTTTAATAATAAAATGGAATAGTAAGTCAGTTGTTGATTGAACTTCAGATTTATGGTACAGACTGCTATGTTCCACTTTAGGTCCTCACTTATCTTGTCCCAGGGCCACGTGGCCATCAGCTCCGCGAGGTTCTGACCAGTAAGTCCTGACCTACTTCTTGTAGGTGCAGCCCGATGGTGCCCAGCCTCAGTCCCGTGCACGAGACTCTCACCTCCCCCCTGGATGCCTTGCTTAAGCACCCTGGAGCCCAGGGCAGATAATGCTCCCAGTGAGGGACACTAACCAACTGACAATGGAAGCTGGTAAATCAATTCTCCTTTTCTCGTGCCACAGATAGTCCTGAGACTCAATTTATATGTCCTCAGAGGATGGTCCCACAGCAGTCAATAGCCAGTTACACTTAGCTTGTACTGATTCAATAATGCATCCTGCCCTCTGTTGATTTTTAAAGATAGGTCAACAAGTTCTCTAGTATTCCTCCCCTCAACAGACAGAGTTTCATTCTCCTCTATTTGAGTGTGGATTGGACTCAATACCTGCTTCTAGAAAACAGAAATCAGCAGAAGTCATGGGATGTCACTCTCAAGATTAGGTTATAAAAAAACTATGGCTTCCTTCTTGGGTTCTCTGTTCCTGGTGGAATTGTGTCTCTGCCCTCCCCGCACAAATTCACATGTTAAAGCCTTGGCCCCCAAGTACTTCAGAATGTGGCTAGATTTGGAGATAAGGTCTTTGAAGAAACAATTAAATGAAAAATGAAGCCATTAGGGTGGGCTCTGATACAATTGGACCAGTGTCCTTGTAAGAGGAGGAAGAGACACCAGGGATGTGTGTGCGCAGAGAAAACCATGTGAAGACACAGCTAGGAGGTGGCCATCTACAAGCTGAGAAGAGAGGTCTCAGGAGAAACCAACCCGGCAGACACCTTCATCTTGGACTTCCAGTCTCCAGAACTACAAGAAGCCATCCAGTCTGTGGTCTGCTGTTATGGCAGCTGGAGCCAGCTAATACACTTTCCCTTTCTCCTTCAGATCGCTGACTCTGGGGGAAGCTGGCTGCCATGACACATGAGCAGCCCCACGGAGCCACCCCCATGGCCAGGAACTGAGGTCTCCTGACAGCAGACCCGTGGGTGAGCCCGGAAATCTTGGAGCCCCAGCTGATGGCGTGAAGAAAGCTCTGAGAGATCCTGTGCCAGAACTACCTGGCTAAGCCACCCCTGGATTCCCGACTCACAGAAACTGTGTGAGACAGTAGTGTCCGTTGTTTTAAGCCACTGAGTTTGGGGTGACGTGTAACACAGCAACAGAAAATTAATGCCCCTCCTTCCCTGCCTCATTGCCCTTCCCTTTACCCCTATGCCCGGAGGTGGCCCCAGTACAATGGCATACTTGGCATGGACCCTCTGCCTCAGGTCCTGCTTACTGGGGGAACAGACTAAGACACTCCAAACTTTCATTCTGTGGTGGTCATAGTCTGCCCTGACCCTTGGCTCTGGTTGAATATTGCCTTTTAACATCTGACCATCTGGGATTTGGACAAAATGGGTATTTAGTGTACCTCTAAGGCATTTCATGATTCAAAGTGTATCAATAAGACACCTACTCTGGGCAGGGACTGTCTTAAACCTGAGATATGATAGCAAAAACAGACAGGCGCGTTTCCTCATGGGGAGCCCAGGAGTTGGGGGGCAGCCTTCAGTCAAATATGTCTGACCTGGTCATGGCAGCCCCTGAGGCTCCAGCCTCCCCCAGGCCCATGGCGTACGTGCTTGGCAGAGTCAACCCTAGAACCTATGGTCCCTTCCTTCCATTTCTTTTTAATGAAAGGACCACTCACACATGACACTGAAGACTTTACTCCCTTGATTGTATAGTTACAGGTGCCTCTGTCTGCCTCTTCCACCTTTTAGTAGGTGTTTGTTGAGAGTTGCTATTTGGGAGGCCAGATGGGACAGTGGTTACAAGCAGAACTAAAATTTGTAAAGAGTTAAAATTTGTAAAGCTCTTAGGGGCACGTGGTAAGGTACACATTAAAAGACATCTCTCCCTCCGCCCCCTTGCCCTCCCCTCCCCCCACTTCCCCACTGAGAGCTGGCTTCACTCAGATTCTTCTCTTCTTCTTGTGAGGAGTTTGAGCCCCTCCAAAGGTTGCAACATAGGGACTGTGAGTTGCCCAATGTTTTACAGCCTTGGTCTACTTCTCTGTGTCTGGCTCAGTACTGGGCACATAGTGGGAGCAGAGCATCATGTCTGGGCTGCACTTTTGGTGAAGAGTATGTGGCCCATGAAGCTTTTCTCAGATGTGCCTTTTTGCCCCTCAACTGACCCATGAAACCCAAGGGCTCTCCTGAATGATAAAGGCAGTGATCAGATTTGTTTTTCCTTCTGAGCCCAGCAAATGGCTTTTCAGTGTGTCTGTCCCAGGTGGCCGGGATGTCCAAAACCATGTGGCTGTGACTGAGTCTGCTGAAGCCCGAAGCTGGCTGGTGTTCCAACTACAAACACTGCACTCCCCTGGGAGCCCAGCCCAGCCACCTCTCAGGAATGCCTGCCTTCCCAGCGATGCTTGGTTTTGACTCAACAGTAGCAGAGCCCTGCCTTGGAGGACACTGGGTGTACCATTGATTGGAGCAAAAGTAATGGGCTGGTGAGCTGTCTGCGTGTCAAAGGATATTGGCTTCTTATAAGAATCCCTGCATGGCCAGTCTCTTCTGAATGGGTCCCAGATGGAGCCCCACCATTCTGCTGTCCCCCAGAATCAGCAAGGCAGGCTTCACCCTCTCAGATGGGGCTACAATTTGAGCATCTGTCTCCCCAGGGTTCTGGGCGAAATCCTTTTCAACCTGAATTCTTGTTGGTTGACAAACCATGTACTGTCATCCCTGATGGATAGAACTGAGAGAAAACCTACCACCTCATTAAGGGCACAGGTTAACTGAGGGTGATTGATTTTCCATAGCTCTGAGAAAGCTTACAAATCCTTTGTATAAACACTCGTTTGACAGTGAAAACAGTTTTCCCTTCCTCTGTTGAGGGCAGCAGACGAGTAAATATTGACAAATGGACAGGTTTACTTTCCTAAGAACCCTGAAGCAGGTAAATGGGACAGGGGAGAAATGCTTTGGTTGAGTCATTATCAACAGAGGGAAAACCATTCATTGGGCACCATCTTTGATGTGGTCTTTGGTGTGACGAGAGTTTTATGAGGCTGAGGGTTTAAGTTGGAACTCTGTAAGGCAGGGAAGGGTGTTCTGCCCTGACCAGGCAGCAAGATCATCTGGGCCTTTACACCCCCACCCCACCCCCAGATATTCTGATGTGGGAGGCCTGGGGTGGAGCCCTGGCATCCATCCGCATGTTTACAAAGCTCCCCAGTGGCTTTGATGTCAGTGGAGGCAGTGAGCCTCTCTTAAGAGAAAAATGTTTGTGCTTAGCATGACCCTTGATCCCCAGCCATCCCCCAAGTGTAGGCAATGCAAAGATACTACCTTAAGCTAAAGCTTTCGAAATGTGCAGCTTGCACATTGCTGGGAAGACAGCCCTATCAGGTATAAAGACAGAGGCCCACATTGACTTTCACAGACCCTCAGAATACAATCCAAATCCTGCCAGGCCCTCCTGTCCCTTGAATGATCCTGCCTTGCTTTGCTCTCCCTCACTGGGGCACTTTAGGCTGACTGTTCCAACAGCCCCTTTCTCTCTGCCCCTCCACACACACGGTTCCCTCACCCCCAGAACTATCTCTATCCTGCTCCCCATAAGGCCTTCTCCGAACCCTACCCCCAAATGGGTGCCCTGTTACTCTCTCTGCTCACACTCTGTTCCTTTCCTTATTGACCAACAAGCCTGGCTTTTTGTGTATTGCTTGTCTTCCCCATCAGACAATAGGTTCATGGGAGCAGGTATGCTGTTTTATTCCAGCGTTGAGGGACTCTCAGAGCCCCACAGAGTACCCAGCTCACCATCCACAGTCCCCACTCAATGTGGATTTGGTGACTGAAGAAACCCATGCAGAGCTGCATACACTCGCCATCTGCTCTCAGAGGAGCCCTGGGAACCACAGCTGATGTTTCACACTGGAAGCTGCTTTTCTAAGAAAGACCCATGGAAGGTCTGAAGATTGAGGCTGCATTCCTTCCTTCTTTCCTTTCTTCCTTCCTTCCCTCCTTCCTTCCTTCCTTTGTAAATGGCCCTCGAAGTCTCCTGGCATTTCTTTTTTTTTTTTTTATTCTTATGTTAATCCCCATACATTA
>NW_023270739.1:13069797-13102829 GCF_011800145.1 Mirounga leonina
CCTCCCCTCTAGAACCCTCAGTTTGTTTTTCAGAGTCCATCGTCTCTTATGGTTCGTCTACCCCTCCGATTTCCCCCGCTTCATTCTTCCCCTCCCGCTACCTTCTTCTTCTTTTTTTTTTCTTAACATATATTGCATTATTTGTTTCAGAGGTACAGATCTGAGATTCAACAGTCTTGCACAATTCACAGCGCTTACCAGAGCACATACCCTCCCCAGTGTCTATCACCCAGTCACCCCATCCCTCCCACCCCACCCCCCACTCCAGCAACCCTCAGTTTGTTTCCTGCGATTAAGAATTGCTCATATCAGTGAGATCATATGATACATGTCTTTCTCTGTTTGACTTATTTCACTCAACATAATACCCTCCAGTTCCATCCACGTTGTTGCAAATGGCAAGATCTCATTCCTTTTGATCTCCTGGCATTTCTGTCTCCAGTTCTTTGGGGCTGCTCTCTCCTACTTTGCTCTAGGCTCCACTCGTCTTCCCTCGCTCATGTTGCACTCCCTGTTTCCTTCTTTGGGGAGATCACAAGCTGTGGGGAAAACCTCCCTCAAAGTTCTTTCCTTTTTCTCCTTCATTTCTGCCTATCCCTTCTCTATGCTGTAGTCCCTCAGAGGGTCAGATGTTTTATGCTCAGGATAAATCCTGGAAGGAGTTGGAACCAAAGGCTCCCATTTCCCCAGCCACCCTTGGCAGCCTCAGCCTTCTGAACAGCCTTCCCAGGGGACTAGGGGTCCATGGCAGCAGGAGCCACTGCAGATGATGTGTCCTTCACATACCCTCACCACTGAGTCCCACAGAAGAAAGATGAAAGCAGGTTCACCTTCAAGGTCATCTGAGTCAGATTTTGGCCTCTCTTCTCAACTCAACACACACACACACACACTTGCTCATACACACACTCTCCATTGGACAAAAAACAATTAATAGGAAAAAAGGGGAGAGTTTATTCTATCGTTAGATTGAAAAAATTGAAAATAAAAACCAAGTGGCATTAACACTTCAAGGAAATGGCATTTATTTATTTATTTATTTATTTATTTATTTATTTATTTATTGTTTATTTATTTGACAGAGAGAGCACAAGTAGGCAGAGCGGCAGGCAGAGTGAGAGGGAGAAGCAGGCTCTCTGCTGAGCAGGGAGCCCGACGTGGGGCTCGATCCCAGGACCCTGGGAGCAGACACTTAACGACTGAGCCACCCAGGCGCCCCCAAGGAAATGGCTTTTAATTGCCGAATTAGGTTAGCATAGTAGCATGGGATGGCAGGAAAGACAGGAAGACAAGGAGTTTGGCATCAAACCTGATTTGTGTCCTGCCTCTGTTTGCTAGATTTTGGTAAATCACTTAACCTTTGATTTTTAGTGATATACTCTCAAAACTTGGAATAATTCCTAATTTTTCAGGATTAAATGATATTCTCAAAGTGAACATTTCTGGTACAGTATAAGAACACGGGCTAGGTAACATTGATGAGTGCGTACTATGTTCCAGGAGTGTTTCTAAATGCTTTGCCTTTATTAACCCATTTAATGCTCACAACAGCCCAGTGGACGTTAGTCCCACTTTACAGAAGCGGAAATGGATGCACAGAGAGGTAGAGGAACATGCCAACAAGTAGGGATCCAGGACTTGTGCACAGAGGTTGGACCTTCGCTGTGTTTCCACGCTGCCCCTCTGTCAGGGAAGACAGCACTCTGTATGTATTCCCTTCAGTTCTTTCCTTGCATGGAAATAAGGGGAGAGATGGGAGCTATATCACTTTAAATCTTTCAGCATGAAACTGGCGGGTGAAAGCAGAAAGGTCTGTCCCAGGATTGCAAATATAAGTTGAGCCCGTGATGTCTTTTAAACTATTTTGCCGTAAGAGAAGTAGAGAATGTTTGAATTATAAGGGATGCCCTTGGACACGTAAGTTATTATTCCCCCTCTGCCAGAGGCCAACAGAAATGCCCTCCATTGGCATTTGGCCTGTGATGGGAGCTCCTACCTGTGGGGGCAGCCCAGTGTACTTGAGCTTCCTCATCCTTTAGACACGAGGCTGCTGTGGGTCACCGGAGCCCTCTGCACCTGGGGCCTGCACCTGGAAGTTGCCTTTCTCATCAGCAAATGCTAGAAGTTCAGACTTACACGAGTCAGCATTTCCAAACATTTATAGCTCTAGATATTTCCATTCATGCTCGCTTTACTAGGCATTTGCTGCCGGTGCCTAGGTCCAGGGATGACATTTTGATTGGGCAAAGCAGCTGGCCTCAGCTTAGCGTTTCCTGTCTTAGCCTCGTGTTTCCATTGCTCAGTTGCTGACTGTGGCAGTGTGGAGGGTTTGGGCGTCCAGACGACACCTCAGAGGGAGGATGTCTGCTTCTCCCCTTCCCGCCCCCAGGCTCTGAAGTCACTGACACCTTTGACACTATGCCTCATCCTTTGTAACTCTAAACTAAGTCCTTCAGACTCCAAAAGGCTAGGTTTTGATTATTTCATTCATTTCTCCATCCGTCATCCGTCCATCCATCCATCCGTCCATCCAGCCATCCATCCATCCATCATCCATTCATCATCCATTCATCATACACCCATCATAAGCACTTACCAAGCACCTATTGTGAGCCAATCCAATTCCGGGGACTCAGCAGTGACTCAGACACTCAGCTCAGGTCTCTAAGGGGTCACCATGTCACATCTGCCATCTTTTAGGTTGTACTTGCTCATGCATCATCTCCCTACCTCCCAAACTTCACGTACTCCCCATCTGCACAGATTCTGCCACATTCACATATAACTGGTATGATTATTTGCTTAATATTTTTCTTCAACCTAATCTAAAGAAATTTATTTAAATATAAATAATATAAAAAACCTTAAATAATTTATTTTGAATAAATGTATTTTGAAAGGAAGCTCTGTATCACTGGTAACATTATGCATTTGATCTTTGCGTATTTTCATAAAGAATAGAGTAAGCGCCTGCAAGGTACACCTGTGCATTACCTAAAACCATCCCAGGAACCACCAGTGGTCACTACACCACCCTGAGGAACTGAATTACTTCATGTTTCTCCTGTAAAATCACTCCGAAATAATTATGACGCCCATTTGCAGATGCAAACTCTCAAGTAGGGTGATTCTAAGGACAAACCGCTGGTAAGAGCCTGAAACACAGATCTCCTGGCTCCAAGTCCAGCAATCCAGGAGTTGAGGCCCATCAGAAGACTGTGAAATTAATTGTATTGGTTGCCACCAACATTTAAAAAATTTTTAAAAATTAAATAGAAAATAATAGAGTACAGACTATCTTAGAGTGTATCACCCTAAGTGAGGTTAGGTATGGCTTTGTGAAGCTTGATCATGTAATAAAATGTGTATCTTTACTGTGGGGGTTAGGGTCAGACCCGTTTGAGAGTTACTGCTCTGCTTTGCCATGCTTTTCGAAAACGGGGCTACCTTGTAGGAACTACAGTGGGCAAGGGCTGCTGCTTTACAAAATCCCGGGGCTGCCATTCGCATCATCATCAATCTGAGCCACTGCTTGCTTTTATAAAGAAAGTTTTATTGGAGCACAACCATGCCCGTTCACTTACATTTTGTCTATGGCTGCTTTCCCATTACATAAAAATGCATGATGTCCTATATTTTATCAAGCTACCCTAGCTGTATCAGCAAAGCTGAGTAGTTGTGACGGAGGTCAAATGGCTCACCAGGCCAAATTATTTATTATTTGGGCAGAAAATGTCTGCCCATCCCTGATCTGCGTGAATGGCTCTCTCTGGAATTATGCAGTGCCCAGACTGTGCAGCTGTATGGGGCGGTACTGCAGCCAGCCACTGGCTCTTGGCAGCTGCACTTCCTTCCAACTTCTGATTCTTCCATTGCGTTTCAGTGTTTGCTTCCCTTCAGGGCTCCGAACCAAGGTTGTGTGAACAGAAAGAGCTGAGCTTTCCCTTGTAGGAGCTTTCCTGCTAATCTCTCCCAGAACTGCCCTTTATCCCTGCTCCTGGCTGCCCCCATCACCACTGCTACTCTTCCCAAACCTCGGGCCCCCTAGGATATATGAATGGAAGCCTTTGGACCCTTTCTGTAATAAACCCTGAGTGACACCCTTAAAAAGAGGAGTGGGGTTTGGGAATAATGTGAAAAACTGTGAAATTCTCCCAGTGTGAGGGGCCCAGCCCAGTTTTGGACAGTGAATCATGGCCTTGGCCAAGATGTTCTCATTATAATCTCTGCTGACCTCCTTGGAGGAGTGAAAGCTGTTGCCTGCAAAAATAGGCAGCTTCTCAGCCTCCTCTGCCTCCATGGCCCTGCCTCACTCCCTGGTGGTCTGATTCTGCACACTCCCTCTATTGCTCTGTCTTCTTCCTGAGCCACTGCTTATCTCAATTATTGGAGACAGGAGCCCAATCTGAAGCTTACCTATATACAAGAACTAGAATGATGGAAATGATAGCTCAGCCCCATTTTTATCTCCTTGTTATTTCCCTGAAGTGATACATTCAACCCTGGGGCCTCATGTCAAGGTGAACATCAGCCACTAGAATGGTCCAGAAGGAAGCCAGACTGTGGCCAAATGCCTGGACACTGGTTTAGGGGGCATGTTTGAGTGAATTGGGGTTTATAAAACATGAATGTTGGATGGACTGAGTCTTTATTTATCATCATATATAGGTCCTTCATTTTATACTTGAGATCAAGGGATATAAAAAAAGGCACCCCAAATCAAAATTTTAAAAGGGGCTACATGGTCCACTGAGAACTTTGATGTGATGGCAGTTAGTCTCTCCACATCACCCTGGGAAGAAATTAATGAGCTTTCTTTGTTTTCCTTTTCTGGCTTTCTCATCATTGTCCTTGACATCATCATCACCCTCAACATGGTGTGGTCTTCATAACTAACATTTATGGAGTGCTTGCTGTGGACTAGTCACTGCGGTAAGCACTTTACACATCTTACCTTATTTAAACATCACAACCTTATGGGGTAGATATTATCCTTATTTCAGAGAGGGGGAAACTGAGGCATCGAAAAGTCGAGTCACATAGTAATATCAGACTAGTCCTTGACCACAAATTTGTTTGACTTTTGTGCCTTGCCTTGCTTTTTTTCTGTCGTCTACTGCTGTTTTTTCTTGTGCCTAGAATGTGTCTGACACATAGTAAGTACTCAATAAATATTTGTGGCATGAATGAATGTATGGAACCAAATTTGGTGCTCTTAACCATTTTGCTGGTGGGTCTCAAACTTGGCTCACCATTAGAATTTCTTCCAGAGCTTTTCTGAATGCAAAGGCTACAGGACCCTCTGCAGATTCTGAGATGAGGCCCAGGAATCTGGTTTTTAATACATTTCCCACAAGATTCTGATGAAGCCAGCTCAGCCCCCAAGCTGCAGACAAAATTTGGCACCCACCACTGCCACGCTATACTGCCTCATGACAAATTTGCAATTTTTTAATACTTTTGCCGAACAAATAAAACCACGATTTATGTTTCACAATTCATGTGGCTGATCTCATGTCCTTCTGACAGACCTTTCACATTTAAGAATGTTACAAACTGCTTTCTTTTCTGGGATATCAGGACATAACATTGGATCTTGTAAGACAATTAGTCCTTCCCAATGTAGCCCCCAAAAGTCATAGCTATTTCTTATTCTCAGCCCAGTGATCTTTCTACTAAAGAAATTGGCCCCCTTATCCATTTTAGAGGAGAAAAGATCAGGGGGTAATTCAAGTATTTTTAAATATGAGTGACTCTTAAGGAAGGGGAACTTGAATTATTCTAGTTACCGTTAGAGTAAACCTAAGACAGGGGCAGTCTTAAGTCTTGTTTTGCCAGGAGAGTTCCAATTTACTTCTATTGTCCTGGTATAATTATTAATAGCCCCCCTATTCAGTCTCAAACATAAATCTGGATTTGGACAATAAATAATACGGTCATTCTACCTAAGACCAGAAAGAAAAGAACTATAAGAAGATAAGTTTCTGTTCATTACAAGGAAAGAATCTCATGAGACATGAAAGATAAAACCCCCAAATCCCTCCAAATATGCCATCAGGCTGCCAGTTTCGGGAGTGAGTTTCCTGTTACTGGAGGTGTTAAAACAGAAGGCTCATGGCCATTTGCTGAGGACGATGGAAAAGAAGTCAGGCATCAGTGAATGACCTTGGAGGTCCCTTCTGACTAAATGTCAGAGGACAGCAGAGTCTGTGGTGCCTGAGCTGTTATAGGACCACGTGTCATGCCCACACCCACATGGAAAGAAGCTGGGAATAGCAGAGCTGGTCCCTCTTGGGTAGAAGGCCATCCCATGGTCAGCAAACACAAGATGTTTTCCCAGTACTGTAGAACTGGAGAAGGCTCAAGGTATTTAGGATTTGGCTCTTAACATCACACCCAATTTCCAAAGGCATCTGCTGAACAGGCTGGGCAAATCTTCAGGCTGTGAGTGCACTAGATGGGGTTCCTTTTCTGGGAGCCAGAGCCACATCTGCTCCCATCCATCTTTGTGGAAAGTGTGGAAAGTTTAGGCCACCACTCTGCTCCCCACCCCGCCTACCCCCAGGTCACTGGGCAAATGTCCATTTGACTGACCTTTGGTGGAGTTTGACCCTGGTTCACGCTGAGTATCTCAGAGTTGTGAAAAGTGTTAGGGAGTTCCCCAGAATTCTTCAGGGGAGTTATCACTTTCCGTCCTGCCCTGCTTCCTATTCCCTTACATAGTCAGAAACTAAGGCACTGGCCTATGTGAATTTCCCCAAGATCACACAGAGCATTGGCTGTGGGGCCAGGGATCCAAACTCAAGATATCCGGGCGATGGGGTGAGGGTAAGGCTGGCCGTAGTGCTATACATCTTTCCAGGTGGATCCAGAGGGGCAGAAGCAAACTGCAAATCCCTAGGCTGGGACACTGATTCTCTTCCTTCTCCTTCCTTTCAAAGTCAGTTTATCTTTCATTAGATTGGGAGAAAAATGAAGAACCCACTGGTAGCAGGAAGAAGCATGAGTCTTCTACGGTCAGACATCCCATGACATTGATATTCAGTTATGGTGCATTTCCATTATTTTTCCATGGCAGAACATATGGCAGAGACTTGGGAATGCGCATGCCTGAAGCCAAGGTTCTCTCATGTTCCATAACTATGTTACTGGCAGGGCTGTTGTCACAGTAGTTGGCTGTGCCCCAGATCTCATCTGAGGTGCATCTGTCCCACAAATCTTTATGCCAGTCTTCATCGAAAGGAGGGCACTGCCATGTGCTCTTAGAGTAATCTTGTCCAAAGTTCCTGGTTTGGTTGACAACATCCTGCTCAATACAATTTATGTCATAGCTTAAGATAGGATGGCTGATTTCTGCCAAGGAACCTGGTGGCGAGGACTGAAGGAACAAGTCTGCGACATCAAAATGATGTATAAGTTTCTGCCGTGTTTAGGACGCCGGAGCTCAACACAGGCACTCCCCACAGCCATCTTGGCCCCACATCTGCCCTTCAGCAGGGCTCCCTTCCAGCCCTCCATGTAGGGATGGGGCCCCTACTTCCAGTGACAGATGGTTTCCCCTCCAGATTCCTGGGCCCTCCATCCTCCGGTTGGGACATTTTTTGCTCTTACAGAATTGAAGCTTCTGGTCCCCATGGCTGTACCAAGTTGGGAAAGAATGTGAAACAGGGTCAGAGTGCAGGTTCAGTTTTCGGATGGGAGTTGAAATGATGATCTGATTCTGTCTATTAAACACATACGTCACTGTTCTCACTCCTCAGAGTGAAATTTGAATGGCAGAAGAGAGAACAAACCACAGACTTGGAGTCTAACGTGCTTCCTAGTGTGGGGAGGTCTTTTACCTTAGCAGGTGACAGAATTAGGTTATTTTCTTCCACTGTAGATGACACTTTGTATTTTCAATATTTTATTGCTTTCTACTGATAAAAGGATTATATGCTCGTTGTAGAAAATTGAAAACTACAAAACATTATAAAGAAGCAAAAACAAAACCAAAACAACCATGCATATAATCCTGCAATTCAGAGTCAACCACGACTAATAACTTCACAAATAAATTTTGCCTTTTCAATGATATTTTTTCCTCATGCAAGTTGTGTTCTTAATGACTAAAAACTTGTTAATCTATATGCCACCTTTCTTCTGAACAATGCAAAGAACTTAGATTTTTTAACTCCATTTACTTCTTTCCAACCTATATACTACTGTTCTGTATTTTAATTATCTCTAAAAATATATGTTAAACCTCATGAGATGTTATTATTTTTCCTTTATATTCACTTAGTCTTGAATGTAAGTATTCACTTAGATTTACTCACATTTTTATTACTTTTGTGGCTCTTCAATTTCCCTGCATCTTTAACTTTCCTTAGGGGATCATTCCCCTGTCTGAATAATACACTTAAGAGTATTTTTAATAGTGCAAGTCTGTTGGTCCAAACTCTTAGTTTAGGTGTGAAATGGCTTTATGGATGATTTCCCAATGTTGAGAACTCTTGGCTGACCATTATTTTCTTTCAGTTCCAGTTGAGCTTATCCAGTTCCTTCGAGGTTATCATCACCCACTGTGCTCTGGTTTTCATCGTCACTATCAAGGAGTTGGCTGCTCATCTAACTGTTGATTCTTTGGAGGTAATCTTTTTTTCCTTCCAATTGTATTTCTGACCTTTTATTATGATGTCTCTAGATTTCTTTTTTAAAACCATACATTGAGTTTGTTTGAGCTTCTTGAATCTGTATATTGGTATTTCATCATTTTGGAAAGTTCTCAGCCATAAGTTCTCCAAATATTGCATCTGTCTTTTTCCATTCTTTTTCCCCTTGTGGGACTTCAATTAAACATGTGTTTGGCCTTCTTACTATGTTTTCTCTCTCATATTCTCTTATCCGTGCCTTTCGGTTTTTTTTCTTTGTAATTGGCTCTGTATTGCAACCCTTACCACCGTTCCTCTCATGTCTGCCGTGCCTGCTTCTCTTGTGGTTTATATGGCTTCCAAGAGGACGTGCCATGCCAGTCCGTCTCATGCTCTTTGCCTACTTGTTTGGTGAGAGTTTTGGTCTATGATTGGATTAAAAACTGGTTCTCATTTAGAGACAGGGAAGAAGAGTAAGAGTGCAGTGACTAGGTATCTCTTAAAAGCATGCAACAGGAGGAGGGATCCCAGCTTATTTTCTGCTTAGAATGACTGTAGATGATAGGTAGATTTTAGCTTACATGCCAATCAGTTAATTGGTGGTGGCAACTGAAACATTGCTGACAAAGACTCAGAGGCTATATCTGAACTCAGTGGGAAGGAATGCTCTAATAAATTAGTGATGCCTGCCAGGGGCTTGGACAGGAGATGTAATGGCACTCACGCCATATATTTGCCATCTATGACTCAGACCTTACATTTCTTAGCCAGAAATATGAAAGTTTTTGATGGAAACATGGTCTTCATGTATACCTTCAGGTAGACATGGTATTTGTGATGGTACTAATTTGTTGTTGATGTTCAAAATGTTGTCCACACCAATATCTGCATTTCATTAGCTCTTATTCATACTTTTATCCACCTCATCCTGACTTTTTCTCTCAGAATTTGCCCAAAACATTTTTCCTAAGGCCTCCAGTGCACTTCACATTGCTCAATCCAATGGACATGTGTCAGTCCTCATCTGATTTGACATTCTACCAGTAATCACAATCTTCAATACTTGTTCTTTTTGCCCTCGGGTGAGTCATTTAAACTTTCTAAGCCTTGATTCACTAATCTGTAAAATGGGGGTAAAAATAATCTATCTCCTATGATCCTGTGAGTGTTAGATAAAATCATACTTACAAAATATTTAGCAGAGTACCTGGCACATGGGTAAGTACTCAGCAACTGTTAACTATTGTTATTAATATAAATTCCTACTTCTTTTTTGAAACACTCTGGATCTTTACAGGCAAGTATTAAAAAACTCAACTCATAGTGGTTAAAATAATGAAGGGACTTAGTGCATTGAACTGAGAAGCTGGTAGGATGGGCTTTAGACAATGTTTGCAGCCCTGGCATTAAACTTCATTACCTGTCATTTCTACTCTACCTTCTGTGGGGTCTTCTCCATTACAAGGCTATGGTCCCTCATGAACAAGTTCCCAGAGATCATAGCCATCTAGCAGGAAAAGGGCTGGCTTCCACAGAAGTTATCCTAAAAAAACAGTTGGACCTCTCTCCCAGAAGCCCCCAGTACTCCCCCCTGAATCACATCCACTTAAACTGGATTATAAGCCCTGAGCCAGATTCTGGTCAGAGAGACATGGGATGAGGTGGTTGCCCGTAGCCAATCAGGGTCCACAGCTGGGCTGGGGGTAGAGCTAGTGGGTGTGAGTGAGATGAATACCCAAATGCAAATTTATTTTTAATGTTATCAGAAGGAAGGGAAAATGGATCTTTGATGGCCCAAAGCAGCAAACATTATGGTTTACAGATGGCGACACCCCCAGTTTCCTTCCGAATCCTGATGTATATTTCTTTAGCCACACTGACTTTTCTGTACATAAATATTCCCTTATCCATCTTTCTCTTCCCATTAGTGAGTTCCTTGAAGGTAGGGTCCATGCCTTATTCATCTTTAGTTCCCCCACCCCTAACATAGACATTGGCATTTGGCAAATGAGCATCAAATACATCAGTAAACACATAATTGAATGAGGAATGTTTCCTTCTTGCTTCATGGAAAAATCTATTCCCATAGCAGCAGGAACGGAATCCCAGCTAGAGACTAGAAGTCAATCTGTCTCTATAAATTCCAATCCCAATGCCCAGGATTTCCACCCAACAGATGCTTTTTGCATTGTGAAACACCCAAGCATGTGGGCTGCCTGAATTCACGTGTTTGCTCCATCCTTCATCACTCCATTTCCTGGGAAGAAGCAAGAGTCTGTGGGGGCCCTGTGCTAGCTACACGTGTTTTCCGTTTCATGTTTCAGCCAATAAATGAGAGGGCTCTCTCATGGGCCACTTAACATGTATTACAGACATTTCCTCGGACACATGGTCTCTTCTCCTTCCTCTGGGAACCCAAAGCCTGAGTGATCTGCAGACCTCATAGGGATGGGGAGCTGGGCTTAGAACACCCAGTGGCTGAAGCTAGAGCATCTTTTATTTAACTATGTGACTTGGAGGTGAGCAGCCTGACCTCACATACATCACATTCCTATGTAGAGCACAGGTGGGTCTGCCTTGGGGCAGACAAGGTTGCACATCTGGCGGAGCTAACATCTGGATGACCGCACCCATGGAATGATGCTGGTATCAGCTGGGACTGGGCATTGGGACATTGTTTTTCTTCCTCCTCCTTTCATTTTACTTTGAAGATTTTAGCTCTTTCTGAAAATGAACAGGGACAATTTGAGCCGTGATGGAAGGGAGAATTGTCTCTGAGTGCTATTTCATCTTCCAGACTCATCGTTACTAGCCAAAGTAATATGAAATTAAAACAGAGGTTTGGCTGTCCACAGCAAGGAGCAGAAATCTAAGACTATAATACATAAAACACAACCTTTTACAGAAATAAAAATCTGCGCAAAGCCACAGAGCTCAGAAATAGCATTCGGTCCTTCTGCGAAACTACCACTATTTTTTCCTTGCCAGATCAAACCCCGGAGAGAACTGACTGCATACTTGCTACTGTCCCTCCAAATGGAAAAAGAAGGGAACATAAAATAAGGAGAGTGAGCCCGATATTCTAAGAATAGAAAATACGGAGGTGTGGAAATTGTGGGGGGTCGGCCTAGAAGGGGAGAACTCAGAGGAAGAACAAGGTCAAAATGACAGTGGTGCCACGCTCGCCTGGCAGCGGGGCTGATCTCAGGGGAGGCTTCCTTCCAGCCTTCGCAACTGGCTACATTTTGCCCTGGAAATCTCTTCACTTCATTCTAAAATAGAACTTGTGAAAGAGAAGTTTGAAGTAATTTCTACATGGCTGTTTTCTAAAAATCTCTTCTCTCCAACCAACGAATCTCAAACACTTTGCTGTAAGCAACAAAGTTGCAAATGTTATCGGATGTTTGTGCAAACCGTCCAAGCCTCCAGTGTTTATAAAAGCAAACTGGGAATATCCAAGAATAGTGTGTCTGTCTAGTAGAATGTCAGCATTTCCATTTTTGCCTAACTTTGGGACCACAGGTTAGGGATGTTGCTGCATCCGTAAGTCTGTGTCATGTTGGAGCTCATGTCTCATTACTTAAAAAGTGTTCTGGAAAGAAAGATTGAGTTTCTAGCGCTTATAAAACTTGGGGCAGGGTTGAGCTTTGGAAATCTTGTCCAGAAATGGTTCAGTGGTTATTGAACGTACTGATCAATCAGAGCTTATGTTAAGGATTTGATGGACTAACAAATATAAATCACTCAGCAGAGCACTTGGTAGACAATAGGAATTCAATAAAGATTAGCTACTATTTTTATAATACAATTATGACTCCATTGACTGAAAATGCATGTGGTCCTTAAGCAATCTCATTTAACAGATACTATTCTTTTTTCCTTTTTTTTTTTTTTTTCTGTTTTGTAGTTTGTCTTTGGTCTCTGGCTTGTCTAACAGGCCAGTCTTTCATCTGATTGCCCATATTGACAATAGTGATAATACTAGTTGCAATTTTTATGATTATTATTCTAGATAGATAGATAAATATTATGAAGGATAGAGGATGAAATTAGGCCTGGTCATTCATAAAAGAGGGATTTAAATACGTGAAAAAATTCATCTTCTCTGGTAATCAATGAAATACAGATTAAAACATGAAGATTCCAAATGGTAATTTTTAGTGTTCTCAAGCACTACCAGGAGGAGCAGAATTTGGCATAATTGATTTTTGGGAAAGCAATGTGACAATATAAATTAAGTGCCACAAATATGTATCTATTCATTGATCCACTTTTAAGAATTTATCTCGAACCTCCAGGAGGAAAATGGAATGCGGTCAAAGATTTAGATACAAAATGTCAATTGCCATGTGTATCTGTCAGGATCTTGTCAGGAAACAGCAGGCTCAAACTGAGTAACTGGAAGACAGTTTAATTCAAAGAGTGAAACAAACAAAAAGACAACAACTTACAAAGTTTGGACAGCGTGTAGAGAGATGACAAGGGACAGAGCAGGACTGTGGGGCCAGCCACGGAAATTCATGGATGCCAGCTGATGGCCAAGAAAAAAAGCAGGGAGTGAGGGGTTTCAGGAACCTGGAGGGAGATGCTACTTGGAGGGGGCCTCCATGTGACCAACCAGGGAAGCAAATGGCCCATCCCCACCCTCCTCCCAGCTGCTGGTCTCCTGCTGGCACCCCCCATTCTGAGTCCAAGCAAAGCCAACGGCAAAGGAACTCTGATAAAGTCCATATGGGCCCAGGGTGAACAGTGGCTCTGCAGAGACAAATGAAAAATATCCAGCACACTTTGCTATTTTTAAGAGCAAAAATAGAAGCTAATATAAATGTCCAACAATTAGGAAATGAGTCAATAAAGTGGTACATTTTGCAGCGGGATGTTACACAAGCCATTGAAATAATGCTTTTGAAGAAGGAACAACATAAGGAAATGTTTTCAATATAAAGTCAACAGAAGAAAACCAGGGTAGAAAATTATATATGACTCCAAATGTGAAAAAAAAAACTACATATATGACCCATTGGAAAAAGACTAGAGAGAACATGCCTAAACTTAAACTATGGCTATTTCTGATTTGGGGAATGATGGATCTTCTCCTTCCTTTTTTTTTTCCCCAGTTATCTGAATTTTCTAAATTTTATATAAGTATATACTACTTACAATCAGAAAAAACATTATTCAAAATAACTGTCCTCTTGCCTTCTGCAGCTCCTAATCTAGTGGGACAGAAAGATTCATTTCTAATGAATTATAGATAAACATAGTGAAAGAACAAAGGAGTAGCACACTGATTTCAACGGGCAGGCAGAATCCAGGAAACTTCCTGGATTAGATGGCATCAAAACCGAGCCTCGAGAAATGAGAAATAGTTCAATTGGTTGCGAAATGACAGAGGGGGAACCCAGGTGAGAGAACAATGAAAAACAAGATTAAGAACTCTAGACAGTATAAATATCCAGGGCACAACCGTAGATGGATGATTCTAGAGCAACATGCTGGCAAAATCAGAGGAACTTTTACAATATACCAACTTCTGTGTTCCTCTCCGGACATACGGTATTGGTATCTCTGCTGGGGAGGCCAAGACAGAGATTTTGAAAATGCTTCCAAGGTGATCCTAAGGCATGGCCAGGGTTTAGGAGCCTCGGTGGGCCATGTGTACAAGAGAGTATAGTGGGCCAGTGAAGTGGCTGCCAGCAATCTCTAGCTGTGTCCCTCTGCTGAGAACAAAGGGAGCCAGCAACCATCTTGTGAAGTGTGACCTTGCCCCATGACTACAGATGAGCAGGCTGGGGCGGGCCTGAACCTTTGGTGCCGAGGTGTAGCTCTAAACTTGGCAGTGGGCAGCTTCCATCTGCTCTGTGAGCTGGAGGAGCAAAGGGGACGGAAGGAACAGAAGGAACGAGGCTAATAAAAGGAGGAGAGAAGGAATGGGAAACTGAGAGGATCCTGCCACCTTCCAGTCCCTGGTTCCAGTACTTTCTGAGGTCCCACTGGATCCCTGGCCCAGAGTTCCCTGAGACCTCCTTTGTCCTTATAATAGAGCCTCGTCTGCAGTGCTGGCCTGGCTGGAACCGGCCTCCGTTACCTGCAGAGATAGGCAGGGCAAGCTGTATCCCCAGACACGGCAACACTGCCTATTGCCAAGTCGCGGCCGGCGTCTCGGGAGCGTGGCTCTGTCACTACCTAACCAGCTAGTGCAGCCATTCTCAAATTGGTTTTCTTAGAACAGTAGGCTCTGTGGAATTAAGGGGTGTCGCAGCACACACACGCACGCACACGCACACACAGACACACAAGAGCCATTCTCGGTCAAGTAAGCTGGGACACCTCTGGACTAACAAAGTGAAACTGGTTTCTCAAAACAGAATACACTTTGAACTTAAACCATGTTATATGTCAGTTATACCTCAATAAAGCTATACAGGAAAAACAAAAACAAAAACACCTTTCAGGCTTCACCAGAAACAGAAGATAAAGGTTTCTTTCCTAGGGACTTCTTCTCAGAGCTTTTAGAAGCCTGGTGCATCGTGACTCCCTGATGGGGAGGAGAGAATGCAGCATTGCTCATATTTATTTATTCTTTTGTTTGTTTGTTTGTTTGTTTTTTCCAAAACCACGTTTCAGAACTGGTTCATGGCCCATAAGAGCTAACTCATTCATTCATCTGTTTCGTCCTTCCATAAACATTTATTAGAGTAGCAAAAATAAGAACTATTTCTGAAAATGGCAGATTGTCTCGTGAGGAGGACACACCAGCCTCCTGGGAATGATGTGTGTGCATTACATTTGTGTCCCTGTGTGTGTGCACGTGCGTGCCCACATGTGTGTGCATGCTTATGTGCCTGGGGGTGTTTGCTAAGAAAGGAATAAAGAGAGGGAGAGCCAGGCAGAAAGGAAGACGGATCCTTGGCTTCAGTGCTGAGGTACACACTTCCAGATGCCCAGTGATAAAGACATCATCTCAATCTCCAAAATAGAATTACACTGTGTTGAGTAGACTCAGGCTGGTTGCTCTGATTAATCTGACTTCAGTTAAAAGAAACCTCCAGATCATTTATCCCCCAGTCTATCAGATGATACGGTGTGCCACAGCAGAACATGCTTATGCCTAAGCTAATTTTTATTTTGTGAAACCGGCCTCTTTCTGTAATCATATTCCATTTTCTTTCTTAAAAGGCCTTCATCAAAAGAGATTTCCCATATTAATGATGATAATGCTTTCATGGGGGAAAAGAAGGTGGAATGAACATTTGTAAAGCATCCCTTCCCAGCCATAGTAGGTGGAGCATTACAGATACTTATTCTTTTTTTTTTTTTTTGAAGCTTTTTTTTATTTATTTGACAGAGAGAGACACAGCGAGAGAGGGAACACAAGCAGGGGGACTGGGAGAGGGAGAAGCAGGCCTCCCACTGAGCAGGGAGCCCGATGCGGGGCTCAATCCCAGGATCCCGGGATCGTGACTTGAGCCGAAGGCAGATGCTTAACAACTGAGCCACCAAGGTGCCCCCAGATACTTACTATTATTTGAATCTCCCAGCGATGCGGTAAAGCGGGCAATTCTTTTTTTCTTTTTACTGATGAGAAAGTTCTGTGAAGGTGAGAACTCTAGGTCTTTTGCAGTCATTTGGTACCTGGCCTATTGTTGGGCCTCTGTAACATATTTATTGAATAAATGAATAAACGAAGGAGGAAACTGAACCTAAGAGTTGGCTCAGGATCACCCAGCTGGTCAATGTCTAAAGCCACATTTGAACTTAGGTCTGTCTGATTCCAAGGCCCTACTGGCTCCCTCGTCATCTTAGAACTGAACAAGATGCTTTTGTGTACATAATTTGCTTTAGTTCTACAACTCTGCAAGGTTGGGAGGCCATGCAAAACCATTCTCATTTCCTAAATGAGGGCACTGGGGCTCAGAAAAATCAAGAAAGGTGTCTAGAATCACTCAGGTAGTAGAAGGAAGGTTCAAGACCCCATCCTAGGGCTTCTGATTCCCATCCCAGTGCTCTTTCAGCTACATCAGAGATTTTTGTTTTTGAAATCAAAGATGTTTTGAAAGTGGCTGGAGATTTCCCTCAGAATGAGCGGTGCTTGAGCTGATGTCCACATGGCAGACACCTCACCACCCTCTCCTTAGATTTTATTCATCAGCCCCTACCGTCTCACATAATGCTCACACTAGTGGGGTGCCCCGGACTGACACTGGGGAAGTCTCCTCAGCGGGAGGAGAGGAGGAGATTGCTCAGCCTTGTCCTCAGCTCCTCCATTTCACCCTTGGTCTCCATCAGGACAGCCGAATGAGCACCATCCCCTCCTGGCCATGCCACCTGCTGTCTTCAAGTTGCAAAGCCACTTCCTCCTGAGGCACGGGCATTTCTGTAGAGACCAACTCTGTTTTCCCATGAAAAATGTCCTTTAGAAGAGGATTTCTCCATCAGTCTCCACCGTAAACACGGAGGCATATATTTCTCCAGAATCTTCTTTGCTGCAATTTGCCACTCTGCTGAGGGGGGCCCGGGATCTTCCTTCCCTTGGGACAGCGAGGGCCAGGCCCAGGCTCAGGCTGGAAGTTCTCAAGTCCATTGGCTGCGTTGTGGGACAGAAATGGGTTACTTTTTACTTTTATCCTTTTCTGTTTTCATTTTTCATTTTGTTCCAAACTCATAATGTTTCTTTCAGCTTCTGTCCTCATGATGCCAACACTACCAGTGAAAAATGAATAATGACCTCAGAAAATCCCAGGGTTGTGCATTTCTAGACACAAAGCCAAAGAACTGGTCTGACTCAGATTTTGTTTCCCTCCACCAAGTGGAATAGTTTAGGCATTTTGGGAAGACAGGTTCTGGGGGCTACTAAAAGTGGTTAGAAAAAGGCTCTGTATATTAATAAATCTCTCTCCTGATGATATAAATAAATAAATAAATCTGCTCTCTCACCAGCACTATCTCTTGCTTTAGGCTCTGGGCATCTCTCTCCTGGAAATTTTGATAGGAGCTAGTTAGGGACTGGATTGTGACTCCCCTGAATTCACGTGTTGATGTCCTGGTCTCAGAGTATGACGTATCTAGAGATAGGACCTTTAAAGAGGTCATTAAAATGAGGTGATATGGGTGGCCCTAATCCAATAAGGTGACCTTATAAGGAGAGGAGATTAGGATACAGACAGACACAGAGGAAAGACTGTGTAAGGACACCGGGAGAAGTCGGCCGTCCACAAGCCCAGGGGAGAGGCCTTTGGAGAAACCAACCTGCTGACACCTTGATCTCGGACTTCTAGCTCCAGAACTGTGAGAAAATCACTGTCTGTTGTCTGAGCCCCCAGTCTGTGGTGCTTTGTTATGGCGCCCAAGCAGACTTGACACAGGTATTGGGATTGAGAAGGAGGCACTGCTGTCATTAACACAGACTGTGTACGTGGCTTTGGAACTGGGGGATGGGTAGAGGCTGGAAGAGTTCTGAGGTTCGTGTTAGAAAAAGCCTAGATTGCCTTGAAGGGACCACTGGTAATCTACCAAACGAATACAGATTTATGATAATAATTACAATAATAAATTCCAGGATGTAGAAAAGAAGTAACTTTGGGGTCATTCTAAAGTTCCAGGCATTGTGCTAGATACCTTACATATGTTAGCTCATTTGTGCTTCATAATAATCCTACAAACTAGTGATATGTATAAATTATATGTATACATAAACCTTGATGTTTATATAAATATTTATGTATGGGGCACCTGGGTGGTTCAGTCGGTTGAGCGTCTGAGTCTTGGTTTCAGCTCAGGTCACGATCTCATGGGTCATGAGATGGAGCCCCACATCTGGCTCCCTGCTCAGAGGGGAGTCTGCTTAAAGATTCTCTCCTTCTTCCCCCACCCCCACTCTCTCTCTCTCAAATAAATTATTTTTATTTTATTTTATTTTATATAATATTTTATTTTATATAACATTTTATTCTCAAATCTTTTAAAAATGAATACATATTTATATAAAGGTTGATTTATATAAATAAATATATTAATTAATATCTCCATATTATAGCTAACAACAATAAGCAACAAAACTAGTAAACATGTTACGAAGCTCTCTCTCTATACCAGGTACTGTTTGAGAGTTTGATATTCTCTGCCTTGATTTTTACATACCACTGAATGGTAGATGATAAGACCACATCGTAGTTAAGAGCACAAGCCCTAGAGCCAGATACCGGAGTCCACATCACAGTTCTGCCACTTTGTTGTTGTGTGGCCTTGGGCAAGTTCCTTACCATCCCTGAGCATCAGGTTCCTCATCTATAAAATAAGGATGATGGCAATGATATTAACACTTCTTACTCCATAGGGTTATTGGGATGGTTGAAATAGCTAATACAGAGGAAGTAGAGGTACCCAGGGTAAAGCCTGGCCATATATGTGTCTACGATTATAATACCCACTTGAAATATGGGGAAATTAAGGCTCAGAGAAATAAGTTTACTCTGAGTTTGTTCTATGAAAGCTATTTTTAAAATTCTATTTAGTATGCTACTCTCTTTACCTAAACCTTTGTTAATTCATTATTTTCTACAAAATGAAGTCCAGATTTCTTAGGATGGCCCATCTTCCCAGCCTCAGACCCTGACGCTCTGCCAGTGCCCCTGTGCTCTAAATGTCCTAACACGGGTCCCTCATGACATGGCACATGCTTTCATAATGCTGGCTTCATACCAGCTCTTTCTGCCACCTGAACTGCTCTTCTCTCAGCCCCATGGCCAATGCCTGGTCCTTCTTCTAGTTCTGAATCAATGGTCATTCATTCATTCATTCATTCATTCATACAGTTACATGAGTGTCTACTTTGGATAAGGCACTTTTCTAGGCATTTGGGTACAGCAGTAAATAAGAAACATTCAGTGCCTTCTAAGCAGATAAGCCCATGGGGAGACAGACAAATAAGCAGGCCTCATGGGGCAGTGTGATAAGGACAGTGACAGAGTAGGCAGAGGAGGGGCACCTCGCAGGGCTGGGCTGTGAGTGCAATTTGTGAGACTGACCTTCCCTCCCCTAGGCCTTTCTCTACACCCGGGAGATAGATGGCCACACCACCAAAGAATATTTACCTGATCCTGTCGGATTGCCATTGTCCCTTTCTATGAATGGTGGATCCACAAGAAGAAAAACGTTTCACTTTTGTAAATATAAAAACACTTGTTCTGTGTTTCATTCTAAAGATAATGAACTATCCCTCACTTAAGAGAGACTTAGACATATCTTCACACACTGTGGCTTCATGGGGAAGGGAGGCAGATGATGATGGGACTGGATCAATCTTGAGCATCACATTTGCCCCAAGAGAGAAACTCACTCGAGGAAGGAAGTTGTAAAACTGAACAAGTAGCATGGAGCCTATGGTAGACTGATTGCAGAGATGGCCCTGCTTCTCCATCCTTCCTCCAGCCATGCCCCTTTTTTTGCAAGGCGACTTTGCAGCCTCTCCCATCAGGAGGCAGAGCCTTGTATCTGGAATGCCCAGATTTGCTTTGGCCAATAGAATGTGTGGGGGTAACAGTTCCACTTCTAAGCCCAGGTCTCAGGAGGGCTCAAACACTTTTGCTCACTCTCTCAAACCATCCACTGGCATGTGAACAAGTCTGGGTTCGCCTGGTGGAGAAAATTGAGAAACACATGGAGGAGAGCCCATTCATCCTGGCCAAGTCCATCATAGACCAGCCAGTCAACCTCCAAACGTGAGAGAGCCCTGCCAAGATCAGCAGAACTGATCCACAGCTGACTATAAACGCATGAGTCGTTCCAGCCAAGACCAGAAGAACCACCCAGCTGATGCACGGACTCATAAGCAATAATAAAACCACCGTGTTTTGGAGAAAAGTGTTACACAGCATTATTGTGATGATAGATAACTGATACAGATGGAAAAGGGGATCAAATTTTCAGTGGAAACATTCTACAAACTATTAAAGTATAATAGAAAAAATATGTCTTGTTCATGAATTTAGGGACAGTGTTTTGCTTTGTTATAATGAAGAGCAGTTCACTTGTCAGGCATGCTTTGGAATGAAATTTGAAGTTGTACTTCTCTAAAGATATTCAAAATCCATATTTTGAAACATGGAGCAATGGGATTTTCCGATTTCCTCTCGCTAATGTAGTTTAATAACATACACTATTTGCAATGTACCAATGTCCTCTGCAGTTCTGTCTTCCCACACATATGAGCTATGGTCACCTGCACAATCTGTGAAAGACTGGGTTGAGAATTCTAGAAATAGGTGGCAAGATGGGGACTGGAAACCTGGTTTTCTTATTCCAAGGTCAATGTTCTACCCACCATTAGATTATTCTGTGTCTTCTTTCTCTTCTCTGGCTTACGAAATTTCTGGCCCATGAAATTTAGTAAGCTATACATCTTCTTTATTAAAATTTAATTGCAGTACATGGATTACTTCATTAAAAATTTCAAACACTATAGAATAGCATGACTAACATTTATGGAGCACTCACCATGTCATGGTCATTGTTACTAGTACTTTATATGCATTAACTATACAAATAATATAACCCTTACTGCCCTATTATCATCCCTATGGAGACACAGAGAGGTTAGGTGACTTTCTCTAAGTGACATAATCAGAATAGAGCTTGGCTCTGAGCCAAGACAGTCTGCCTCCGGAGTCAGACTCTGAACCACTTACACACTGTTTTGTTATACAGAGTAAGAAATCATTTATATTTTATCTACTCATAAAGACCAGCTAATAAGTGAACCTCTAATAAGTACATCATTTACATGATTATTACAATTTTCAGAATAAGTGAAATGAGCTAAATACCTAGCACTTCTTAGGCATCTGATGAATGTTAGTTCCCCACCCTATGTAAGTGATGGATGTCGTTCCTTCATCTATGCCAAGCACATTGGTGAGCACTCTCTGTGCCACTGAGGCACTGGGTCTGTTAATCGATCAAGGCAAGGTTATTGTCCTTCAGAAGCTCCCAGTTTAGAGGAAGAGGCAGACGGCTTAAGACAGCAGGGCTTTCTAGGGGCACGTTGGGGGGCATAGAGAAAAGACGAATGAACGCTGCTCCTGAATTTCCGGGCACTTTGCAGAGCGGGTCTTGAAGGCTGATTCAGGGTTCTATGGTGTAAAGAACCAGAACTTAGGAAAGGAGAGGTTTTTTGGGGTTTTTTTCCCCCTAATTTTTTATTGTTATGTTAATCACCATACATTACATCATTAGTCTTTGATGTAGTGTTCCATGATTCATTGTGTGCGTATAAAACTCAGTGCTCCATTCAATACGTGCCCTCTTTAATACCCACCACCAGGCTAACCCATCCCCCCACCCCCCTCCCCTCTAGAACCCTCAGTTTGTTTTTCAGAGTCCATCGTCTCTCATGGTTCGTCTCCCCCTCTAATTTCCCCCCTTCATTCTTCCCCTCCTGCTATCTTCTTCTTCTTTTTTTTTTTTCTTAACATATATTGCATTATTTGTTTCAGAGATACAGGTCTGTGATTCAACAGTCTTACACAATTCACAGCACTCACCATAGCACATACCCTCCCCAATGTCTATCACCCAGCCACCTCATCCCTCCCACCCCCCACCACTCCAGCAACCCTCAGTTTGTTTCCTGAGATTAAGAATTCCTCATATCAGTGAGATCATATGATACTTGTCTTTCTCTGATTGGCTTATTTCGCTCAGCATAATACCCTCCAGTTCCATCCACGTCGTTGCAAATGGCAAGATCTCATTCCTTCATAATAAGGAAAGGAGAGGTTTTAAGTGTAGGTGGGAATGGTAGTTAATAGACGTTTATAGGACATACTATGTGCCAGACACTGGTCTAGGTGAGGTATATCTATATCTATCTACCTATTTTAATCCATTAGATTCATCTGTAGAGAGTTTAAGTAATCTATCCAGAGTCGCAAAGCTCATAGGTGGCAGGGCCAGGATTTGAACCCGGTGCAGTGTGGCTCTAGAGTCTGTGCTGTCCTATTACCTCTGAAGAGCTAGAACAGTTAGGAGACTTGGATCACTTGGAACCAAGCAGGTCCAGGCCCTTCTAGTCCATATATGTTCACCATCCAAAAGGAGCTCAGGATCTACCACTGGAATCTGCGCCTCCTTGTGACTAAGTGGAGGAAGAGGAGCAAGCAGGAGGCTCGTGCTCACCGCTCTGCTGAGAACAGCAGGAGCCCCACTTCTGTGCAGAGCTCCGGCCTGTTCTAGGAAAATCACCAGGAAAAGGAGATGAGGCAGAAAGCCTCATTGGGCTAACGGAACCTTTGCAATCGGGATTCCTTGGAAAACTTTCACATGACGTTAGGCTATCCCGGCAGTGCCTGCACTTGAGAGTCTTACCGTGATCTCCATAAATCACTCATAATTCATGCAGGGCTGTGTTGAATGGTTCACGTTAAGCCGGACGTCTAAAGCTGTGAGTCTAAAGAGATTTGGGCAAACTGGAGATATATCAAAAATGCAAGAGAAAGGACAAACATAAATGTGTTTGGTTCTCTTTTTCCCAGTCGCCCTTGGTCCAGTGATTCCTGGTTTTCATTTGCTTTGTAAAGTGTGTTCAAGGGACAACTAAGTAGGGAGCCATCAAAGCTGGCCCTGCTGTGAGAAAGCAAAATTCTCCCAAAATGAAGTAGAGAGTCCCAGGAAGGCAGAGGTAGCTGCCCAAAGTTCCTTCTTGCCTGCACTCCACCCTCTCCCTCCCCTCTGCCAAGAAAGTCACTCTGTTTCTTCTTTAGTGGGTGGTCATCAGGCAGCACTAAGCTATGAGTGCGTATTCCTGGGCACGGACACACCTCTTCCTCTCTTGGGGAAGCATTGGGTCAACCTACCAGGGAGTTAAAGTGGGTTTGGCTTTTCTTGTTGCTGTGGTTACTCTCCCTGCCACAGGCTCAGATTTGCCCTGTGATGCTGCTGCCTGCAGCTGACCAGGGGCCTGGTGCGGAGCGTTTCCTCTGGTCCCTGCTCTACCCTGATTCTCAGCAGGTCTGCACCTCCGTGTCCAGAGGAGCTTGGTGTTGGTCTGCTCTGGCTGCCATAACAAAGTACCATAGACAGGGGGGCTTAAATATCAGACACTGATTTTCTCACCGTTCTGGCAAATGGAAGTTCAAGGTCAAGGTGCTGGCAGGGTAGGCATTTGGTGAGACTGCTTCCTTGGCTTGCAGATGGTGACCTATTCTCTGTGTGTTTACTTGGCCTTTCCTTGGTGAATGTACTGGAAAGGAGTGGGGGGAGAGAGAAAGAGAGAGCAAGAATGCTCTGATGTCTCTTCTTATAAGTTCACCAACCAGTCCTATCAGATCAGGGACCCACCCTTATGACCTCACTTAACCTTAATTACTTCTTTAAAGGTCCCAGCTCCAAATATAGCCAAACTCAGGTTTAGGACTTTGACATAGGAATTTTGGGGAGACACAAACATCAGTCCATAACACCCTGGGCTCTCCCAGTGCTGCTCCTTCTCCTGTGTAGGCTTCTAGTAGAGGCCTGGGTTTCTCTGATGCCCTGGCCCAGCCTTCACCGTTTTCAGTCCTCACATGCCTGGACCTCGGGAGAGGGACCTTTCAGCATCCCTGTCCCTCCATTCTATGGCAGCTAAACTCTGCCTTGGGTCTGTGGTTGATCTTGGGCAGGAAGAATTTCCTATCTTTGGGGCGCCTGGGTGGCTCAGTTGGTTAAGCGACTGCCTTCGGCTCAGGTCATGATCCTGGAGTCCCTGGATCGAGTCCCACATCGGGCTCCCTGCTCGGCAGGGAGTCTGCTTCTCCCTTTGACCCTCCTCCCTCTCATGCTCTCTGTCTCTCATTCTCTCTGTCTCAAATAAATAAATAAAATCTTTAAAAAAAAAAAAAAAAAGAATTTCCTATCCTCTTTACTGGGTTGAACAGCATCCCCCACAATTTATGTCCACCTGGAACCTCCAGATGGGACCTTATTGGGATATAGAATCTTTGCAGATGTAATCAGTTCAGATGGGGCTACACTGGATTCGGGTGGGTCCTAAAGCCAATGACTAGTGCCTTTATAAGAGAAAGGAGAGGGAGATACGCAGAGGGAAGAGAGCCTTGTGAATGAGGAAGCAGAGACTGGAAGGATGTATCTAAAAGCCGAGGAACTCCAAGGATTTCTGGCAACCACCAGAAGCTGAGAGAGAGGCATGAGCCAGATTCTCCCTCCCAACCTCCAGAAGGAAGCAAACCTGCAGACACCTCGATTTCAGACTTCTGGCTTCCAGAACTGTGAGAGAATACATTGCTATTGCTGAAGCCACCCAGATTATGGCACTTTGTTACCGCAGTCCAAAGAGTCAAATACACTCTCCTCCAGTTGTAGCCGATTTCTGCTTGGTACCAGTTCACCATCCTGGACCTGAGGGAGCTCCCGGTTCTTCCCCCAAGGGCAGAGGGTTTTGCTTCCATCTCTGTCCCAGAACAGTGGATTTATGTCTGGGCCTTGTGGACAAGAGGTTTGCTGCTCTTCCCTTGGCAGCTTAAGGCTTTGCTTTTTGAGGAGAAGGATCTGGGAAAGCAGCAGGGCTTTGTGTCTGTCCCCTCCTGCCACTTCTGGGCTCTCCAGCCTCCGGCCTGTCACTCGTGTTTCTCTTGAGCACACAGTGGAGTAAAGCTTGAGAGCAAGCACCATCTCCCTCTGTGTCTGGGCTCCTTGCTTTCACAAACTCACTCACATGCTAGCCCACACTGGCCTTTAAGAAGTCATTAACATCTTAGCTGATTAAGTCCCACCCACTTGAACAGCTGCTGCCACTTTCTCCCATGTTCCACCAAAGGTGAGGAGGTCGTGTGTCCTGTGTCTCCTCAGAATGGTTTGCCCCTTATTGGAATGCAGTTTACTATGTAACTTTGCAATCTCAGCTCTCTGATAGTCTCAAGAAAAGTGATGATTTTATAAGTCATCCAGCATTTTCTTCCCCTTCATGGTGGGATCAATGTTCTCTTGGGATTTTCATCATTCTAAGTAGAAATGGAATTCCTTAACTAATATTTGTCCTAAATATACGTTAGTGCAATTTCTCAAGGGCCTAGATTTGATTTTTGGCTCTAAAACTCACTAGCTCTGGGACCGTGGGGAAGTTGCCTACTTTTGCTGAACCTTGGTTTCCTCAAGGTTAAAATGAAAGCTTGACACAAGTCCCATTCGGTTCTCATAGCCATTACTTTAAAAGAAGGTTCTGGAGCAATCTCACAGAGTGAACTATTAGTTTTGCCTTATTTTAATGTCAGATTTTCAGAGTACCTTGTCTTGATTGGATAAAATGTGGTTTTTGTTTGTTTTTTCCAAGATTGGTTGGGAAAGTGGGTGGGTAGGAAGATTCTCCCTCTTCAGATTGCTGGTTTTGATGGGCTTCTAGTCATAGGGAAGGTGTAGCCTTTGAAACAGACAGACCATAAAGCTTACATACTTCTTGAACCTACCATAGTAATTAAAGAACTTATTTTAAACTTATTTTTATTGTATTTCTAGCATGTAGGAAAAGTTGTATTGGCGCCAGGTAAAGCAAAATCTGTCAACAGGGAGTTTTTCATTTTCTGTTACTCCTGAGACCCTCAGGCACTTGATGTGGTCCCTGCAATGCCAGGGCCCTGGGGTGAATGTTGGAGATAAGGAGACAGTTTCTCCAAGCAGATGCCACAGCCCCCCCTCATCTGGCTTAAATAGTTTTTAAATGGTTTCTGTCCTGAGGACATGCCAAACCCGGGCTCCTCCCTAAAATAAAGCAGCCCATGTGAGCTGGGGCTGTTTATAGAATGTCTGCAGCCTTTTGGCCTGCAAGGAATTACTGTGGTTGTTGTTACTTGGAAGAGAACAGTTCTTCTAAGAGTCCTTGTGAGGCTTCATGAGGGACTGCAGGAGAAATGAGAAAAATCACGTAAGAAGGTGCAACAGGACTTTTTTTTTTTTTTTCCAGTTATGCCACTAAAAGAAATATGTAAGTTGGGAAAATCATTTCATTTATGTGTTCATTTGTTTATTCAACACATATTTACTGGCTAGCTATTACGTGCCAGGTACTATGCCAGATGCTTGAGGCACTACAGTTAACAACAAAGATAAGGGCTTTGTACCCATGAAGCTTGTAGCCTAGTTGGGAAGGAATTAACTAGATGTTTACATAAAATAATATTTTAAATTATATTTGGGATAAATACTGGTAATAAGAAGTACAAGTCTAGAGGATTAGAAAAGGCTTCCCTGATGAAGTGACGCTTTGACTTAGGTTTGAAGTATACGTAAGCACTGAATAAACTTTTCAGAGGGAAGAAGAGGATATTTCAATTAAAGAAAAGCATGTGCAAAGGCCCTGAGGCAGGAAGGAGTTTGGGAAAAACCAACCTATACAAGAAAAATGACCTACAAAAACTTACGTTTGGGGAGTCCTCTCAAATGCACAAATTGGCTCTAAATATTATAAAGCCTACAGGAAGGCAAATCCTGTTCATGCATGTAGTGCTTCCAATCAGTATTATATTCTTCATTCTTTTTTAAAAAAAAGATTGTATTTATTTATTTGAGAGAGAGAGAGCAATGAGAGAGAGAGAGAGCATGAGCAGGGTGAGAGCTAGAGGGAGAGGGAAAAACAGACTTCCAGCTGAGCAGGGACCCTGATGTGGAACTTGATACCAGGACCCTGGGATCATGACCCAAGACGAAGGCAGACACTTAACTGACTGAGCCACCCAGGTGCCCCTATTCTTTTTTTTTTTAAAGATTTTATTTATTTATTCATGAGAGACAGAGAGAGAGACAGAGGCAGAGGGAGAAGCAGGCTCCCCGCGGAGCAGGGAGCCCGATGCGGGACTCGATCCCAGGACCCTAGGATCATGACCTGAGCCGAAGGCAGACGGTTAACCGACTGAGCCACCCAGGCATGCCTAGGTGCCCCTATTCTTCATTCATTCTTAAATAAGAACAGGCAAATAAGGATATCCAGACCTTTAAGAAAGTCCTTTAATATGAAATTCAGAAATGCAAGAAAAAATCAAGAGGAACTTGGTAGAAAAATCTCATTTTCAGGGAGCAGAAAGAAATTTTAAAATAAAACAACGCTATACTAAAACATTCAGAGAAATACAAGAAGTTTTTGCATCCATGACAAAAGGACAAGTTAGTATAAAAAATAATACGTAGAAAAATAAGACAGAAAGGGCTCTTGGAAATTAAAATTATGATAGTTGGAATGAAAAAATAGTAGAAGGGTTGGAAATTAAAGTTGGGGATATCTTCTAGAATATATGAAAAGTCAAAAGGATAGAAAAATAGGAGAGAAAAGATAAGGAACTCATTCTATCAGACCTGGAGTTTCAATGGTCTACTAAAAGGAGGTCCAAAAAGATACAACAGAGGAGAAGAAGAGAAAGGAAATTATTAAGGAAATAGCATAGAAAAAGATCTTATGGACATGCAGAAATAATCATAACACTCCTATTGAAAGGTGGAATCTATTTCTTTACCCCCTGAGTCTAAGCTGGGTCTGACTTGCTTTATCCAATAGAATGTGGCAGAGGTTCTGAGCCTAGGCCTTGAGAAGCTCTGTATTTCCATGCTTGCTCTTGGGATCACTGCTAACCTCTGCTAACCATATGAGCAAGACTGGCTACACTGAGGGAGGATGAGAGGTAATATGAGCCACAGCCGAGTCCAGCCTATATCAGCTGAGCCTGACCAGATCATTAGAACTGCCCAGCAGAACCCAGAGCAATTCATTATCAATAACTAAATTTTGGGGTGATATCCATGCAACAAAAGTTGGCACAATGAGTGTCTACACTACAGAGTTTTACCAAGGGCCCATCCCAATAAGTGAATTAAAGGCTCACACAAAGACACATCATTATGAAATTTCAGATCATTATGAGATAAGAGAAAATCCTAAAGGAAAAGCAGATCACATTAAAAAAGAACAGAAAAGAGAATGGCATTGAAATTCTTAATAGCAACACTAGATGCTGGAAGATACTAGGGCAATAATACCTCTCAAGTCTGAAGGGAAAAATATTTCCAATCTACATGTTTTCTATCTAAACAAGACATATTAGTCCTCTATTGCTGCCATAACAAATCATCACAAACTTAGCAGCTTAGAACAATACAAATTTATTACTTCACAGTTTTGGAGATCAGATGTATGGCAGTATTGACTGGTAATTCAGGCTTGGGTCTTGCAAGGCTGAAATCCCTGTGTTCACCGGGTTGTGTTCCTTTCTGAAAGCTCTAGATTGAGAACTCTCTTCCAGTCTCATTCAGATTGTTGACAGAATTAAGTTCCTGTCAGTTTTAGGACAGAGATCCCCACTTATTCCCTGGCTGTTGACCAGAGAGGCCTTTGTCAGCTTCAAGAGGCTGCCAGCATTCCTTGGTTCATGGCTTCCTTGCTTGGTCTTCAGAGCCAGCATTGCTTCACCAAGTCCTTCTCACTTCAAATCTCTCTAATGGTCTCCTCTGCCTCATCTCCCTTCCTTTCAGCTAGAGAAAAGTCCCTGATTTTATGGACTCGTGATTATATGACACCCATCTGGATAGTCTAAAATATTTTCCCCATCTCGAGATCCATAATCTTCATGACATCTGTAAATTCCCTCTTGTTGTGTTATATAACATATTCACAGATTCTGGAGATTAGGGTGTGGACATTTTGGGGGGATTATTATTCTGCCTACCAAGCTGTGGAATAAGTGTAAGCCTAGAATAAAGAAATTGTATCAAAATGTAGCTTCCTATCTTCTGCTTCTCAGAAAGCTATTAGGAGATGGCCTTTGCAAACAAGGTAGTAAAAAAAAAAAAAAAAAGAATGATTTTTAGGACCAGAAGTAAGATGGCAGTGATGGAAGCCTCCAGACAAAAACTCTGTGGCAGGCCTAGGTAAGAAATGTATGAAAAGCCTCACTGAAGAGGGTAGGGGAAAGGTACAGAGCTAAGTAACTGGAAATGAGTGGGTCTGTAAGATTAAAGGCAAAGGAAACAGCACATAAGAACTCTACTCTAGTTGATAAAGTTGAGTCCCATACTGGCACAGTTAATAATACTGAAACCACCATACACATATCCTGGAAGTGGACAATTAAGTAAGTGGATGACAGATGCCAGGAACCAGGTTTCTCACTGTTGGAGTAGGAGATTACAGATAAGTGAGGGCCTGGATCCATCCATGTAGTACTGGATGAGAGTTGGATATGTCAGTAAGAACTCATCTTTAGCTTTGTATAGGTACAGGTGGTTACATACAGAAACATCTACAGATAGATATCTACACACTGGTTAGTTATATACACACGTATCTCCTTGTTCTATCAGCTGAGTCTAGAAACAGTGACAATCTGATGACAATGAGCACACCTCATGACCAGATCTTAGTTTCTAATACCACTTGTCAATAAAAGGAATCAAGGCTCCCTGGAGAAAAGGTTGATTCTAAGACTGTGGAAAGAAATGTATAAGATGATCATGGAGCATCTTGTAGTGCCAGAGAATAAGAAAGTGCTCAAAGACAAGCAAAGCCCACAGTTATAAATAATAAAGGTATGTCAAAGGTTTACAGGAGAACTGAAGTTCACCCACCGTTGTTTAGAGCCGCAAAATAATTAAGGAAGTAAAAGTAGGATTGCGTTATAACCCAAAGTATTAAAAAATTCCATGAGTCAATACTGATAGAAATAAATGATTGAATAAATAAGAACATAGGAACATAGGAACATAGACAAATCTCCTATGCAGAAAAATTCTAAATAATTTATGTAGATACTCCATCCTCAAAGTGATAGAGCATAACTTCCCATTCCATAAGAGTGGGCTGCACATAGTGGCTTTCCTCCAAAGGATAGAGTATGGAAAAGGGAAAGAAAATACTAACTTTACTGTGGAGAAAGCAGACAAGCCAGGTGATAAAGGTTAAGTTCAATGTCAATAAGTCATATTGATAGTACATACCCTTGATAAGATGTGATGAAAATAGCACGTTGTCTCTGTGGTCTTTCTTGCCGAAAACCTAGAGCCCCAGTCAAATGATGAGAAAAATATCAGACAATATTGAGGGACATGCTATGAATATCTGACTCATACTCTTCAAAACCATGAAGGTCATCAGAAACAAGGGAAGTCTGAGAAACCATCACAGCCCAGAGGAACCTAAGGAGACATGTCCACTAAACATAACGTGGGGTCGTAGATGGGGTCCTGGCTCAGAAAATAAAAACATTAGATAAAAACGAAAGGAATCTGAATAAAGTATGGACTTTAATTAAGAATGTATTAATATTGGTTCATTAGTTGTGAAAAATGTATATATACATGATATAAGGTGTTAATGATAGAGGAAACTGGGTGCGAGGTATATGGAAATTTTCTGTAATATCTTTACGATAATTTTGTAAATTTAAAACTTCTAAGTGAAAAAAGTTGATTAAAAAAGGATAGAACATACTGTGACACACTGCAGTAGTAAGGATAATTATTATTTAATGAAAATTTTGTTCTCGCAACTATAAATAGACATGTAGACACACACTAGGTCTTGATGTAAATTCTTTTCTTGCTGGGAATTATAAAAAGTTTGGAAAACACTGGATCAGAGGATGGCTCTTGGCTTTAATATTTCTTAAAGTTATTCATTTTAAGTTGTTGATGAGAGGTTTCATTTGTCTAGTCAACAATCACTCAGTGATTAATCACCATGTCCAGAGTACTGTGCTTCCTACCAAAAGGGATGCCACAGATGAACAAGACACAGCGTTTCATCTGTTAGAGACAGAAGCAGAAAAACAAATACAGTGTCAGACAAAAGCCTGTGAAATAAATGCTAGACAGAGGTTTATAAAAATGCCATGAAAGCATAGAGGACAGAGGAGTAAGAGTTGACTCAGAGGGTCGGGAAAGGCTGGAGAGGAGCCGGCATTTTAGTTAGACTTTTAAAAAAATAATGAGAATCACTAATGTTTGCTGAGCACTTCCTATGTTGCCAGAGTCTTTGCAAGAACATTACAAGGATCATCTTATTTTATCCTCACACATCCTTCTGGCTAGGCACTAGTTTCACTCCCACTTTACAGAAGAACAAACTGAAGCTTTAAAAAGGTAAAGGAATTGCGCAAGATGCACAGCTGTGAATTGGTGGGCTGAGATCTGTGCCATGTCCTGTGCCTTGGAATTGCATACCCCACCCATCCCAGCTCTAGCCCTTCCCTTCCCTACTCTATTTTCCTCTAGCTACAGAGTGTGGTTTAAGATTTCCATTCCCTTAAAATAGTGTCCTTTGTTGCCTTTGCTCCCACCACCCCTCTCCCATCTCCCCTCTGAAACACTCCTACATAACCTTCATAGCCAGCTCAACTGCTACCTCCTTTGTGTAGAGATCCTTCATTCCGGTCTCTTCCAGCAGAATCCACTGCTCCTTCGCTTCTATAAAGCTTTCGTTGAAAAACCTGTCTCCTCCACCTCTACCCCACTCATGACTCTACTGGTCGTCTTTCTCTTTGTGTTTCTCCTCCCAGTAGAGTGTGTTTCACACTGTGGTCGCCCAGTGAATGAGAAGAGAAGGAGGAAGGAACTGTAGGATTTCCATGAGTAAATAGGAGAAACAGGCGTCCCAAGCTGAGAACAAGACAAGTAAACGTGGAGAGGTGGGGGGTGGAGTGGTCTTGCGGTGATAGGGTGTCATGTGCCCAGATGTATGGCTAATTTATGCCAGCCTGGAGCCAGATTGTGCCAAACTGGGATGCTTTGCCAGGAAGCCAGGACTTTATTCTGTAGATAAGAGTGACCCATGGAGGGGTTTTGGAGTTGAGGGACAAGATTTGAATTGAGTGACACACTCTATTTAATTCTGTTTTCTCACCTTTGAAGAGGTTGGAGGACAAGAGGAAATATGAAAACTAATATTTATTGTGTACCCATTATATTTGAGGCACTGTTCTAAAATCTTTATATAAATCCTCTCATTAATTCTCACAGAAATCCAATACACCAGCTATTTTCCCTGGTTTTACGATTGGGAAGATGAAGCTCAACAGGTTAAGGCACACCGTTGAGAAATGGCAGATCCTGGAGCTGAACTCGAGTTTGCCTGATTCCAAAGCTTATATTTCCCAACACAGAATCCTGCCTCCTTAAAAAACTCTTAGAGCCCCTCCTCTTCCTCTTGAAACCTTCTCCTTGTCCCCTGACCTACTTATCTCTGCCCTTTCCCTCCTGTTTCCCTGGACCTAAGTGGCAACTGGCTGGGGAGCAGGTGACCAGATCCCTAGCAGTACGATCACAGTGATGGTTTTATTTCACACCCTCCGTTGGCCTGAGCTGGAGCAGGCCAGTGGGGGCACTAGCCATGTGCACCATCCCTGGATGCTGCAGATGACCTTGACTTCTGGG